>NC_056743.1:1163681384-1163693884 GCF_019279795.1 Protopterus annectens
CAGTAACAGAAACCTGGTTCAAGGCTCCCAAGAGCACCCCAGCACTACCAGGTTATACCTCATACCATGCTTTTCAGCCCCAAAACTCAGACTGAATCACAAAAAGAGGGGGTGTATCCATATTCATCAAAGATACCCACACCTCCAGGGTTAGTGGCACTGCACGAAGCATCGGAGACCATCCATGTGCAACTAACAGTGGGCAAAACTGCCTTTCAGTTTGTAGCCTGCTATAGACCACCCTCCCAAACTCAGGAACCCCACTCGGCATTCCTGACAACACTGGAGAATATGAAGGTCTCTCCAAACACCATAATATTGGGTGACTTCAACTACCCAAACATTGACTGAGAAAACTACTCAAGCCCCAACACCATAGCCCAACGGTTCCTAGAATTTATAAACTCAAATGCTATGGAACAACTGGTCACCACTCCCACAAGTGGGGACAACATATTGGACCTGGTCATCACCAACATGGGGACTCTATGTTCTACACCAGAAGTAAACCCCTCATTGGTAAGATCAGACCATAAATTAATCTCACTGGACATCCATATCCCATCCCCACCCCCAGCCAAGGAAACCACGGTGAAAAATTTCTCAAAAGCAAACTTCATACTTCTCAAAACCGAGGTGAGATCCTTCAAAGCCCCCGGGCCAGTGGAAAATACTGCCCAAACCGCAGAATCCTTTACAAACGCATTCTATGGACACCTACAGGAATGCATGGAGCATGCTATCCCAAATAAAACCAAGACTCACTCCTCCAAAGGCAGGAGACCTGTCTGGTGGACCCCAGCCATAAATAAGCTATACAACAGAAGGAGAAAGCTACTACATGATAGAGCAAAATCCCAAAAAGGGAAGGCGTCTCTGATCAGTACTAGCAAGAAACTACGATCCCTCATAAAATCATCCAAGGCCAGCTTCGAAAGAAAAATTGCACAAGACGCTAAAGATAATCACAAGGCTTTCTTTAGTTATGTCAGGAATCTGGGTGGCAACTCCCAGATATTCTCTGAGTTAGTGCAAAATGACAAAAAATACACTGAACCCACAGACATTGCCAACATTCTGGCAGACGGGTTCAGTGCAAACTTCTCCTCCCCCTTCCCCCCCAAAAGAGCAAATGTCCATCCCAACAGAATGTAGCCTCCCTGACATCACAGATGCACAGGTGAAAGCTGCCCTCTCAAAAGCAAAAAACACAGCATCAATGGGACCGGACGGTGTCCTGGGCTGTGTCTTACACGAGCTCCAAGAAGAACTGAACCCTCACATAAAGTCACTGTTCAATCTCAGCCTTACTACAGGATATGTACCCAAAGAATGGCGTACAGCAACAGTGGTCCCGCTCCACAAAGGTGGTGCCACAACGGACCCCGGTAACTATCGCCCCATAAGCCTGACTAGTCTGGTCTGCAAAGCTATGGAGCATATCATCATGGAACTCAAACAAAAACATTGGGAACCTCCAGACACTGGATCCTACCCAATTTGGCTTTGTTAAGGGCAGATCCCTAGTTGACTTCTTTGAAACAGTTACTAAGGCCATAGATGAAGGGAAGGTAGTCCACACAGCCTACCTGGACCTTGCAAAAGCCTTTGACACAATACCCCACTTGGGCATCATAAATAAGCTCACCAGCTTAAATATCAACCCCTATGTCACAAGATGGGTTACAAACTGGCTCAGGGATAGAACCCTCATGGTCAGAATTGCAGGTGCCATGTCAGACTCAAAACCAGTTACAAGTGGCGTCCCACAAGGCTCAGTCCTGGGACCTCTCTTGTTCGGTATATACTTCTCTGAGGTACAGGCTAACACGGGAGGACTATGGCTGACCAAGTTTGCAGATGACTGCAAACTGGGAGCCATAATCGACTCTCCGGCTGACACAAACATCCTCCAAAAAGGTCTCACAGAGACGGATACCTGGCGCCAGAGCCATGACCTCAAGCTAAATGCCAAAAAATGCATAGTCATCCCCTTTGGGAAAAACAAAGTGCCCACAAATTACCACATAGGTGGTAATCCATTAAGTACGGAAGAAGTAATTATGGATTTGGGACCCAAGTAGATAGTAATCTCTCCTTTGACAATCACATTGCCAAAGTGGTTAGACCTTCTATATAGCCCACCTTGTCATGAAAGGGTTCACATCTAGATCAAGAGAGGTCATTGTGCCACTCTACTCATCAGGCCCATAATTGAATACAATGCCCCCTTTGGGATGTACCTTACCCGACACCTGCAGCAACTGTAGAGACCCCAAGAGGACCTCACCAAGAGGATCAAGGGCCTCAAACAGATGCCCTATGCAGTTCGGCCAAAGAAACTCCAGCTTTACTCAGTTGCTTACCGCCTACTCAAAGGCGACCTATGCTATATATATATATATATATATATATATATATATATATATATATATACATACATACATACATACACACACACACACATACACTCACGCATGTTACATATTTATATATAGAGATAGATATATCTATAGATACGGGCAGTGTCTACTGCCAAAAATGCCTGTAGATCTATTTGCTTTCCTGACAGAAAATTAAAACACAAGAACACATATCTGTAGCAGAAAACTATGCCAGAATATCTGAAAGTCCATAGCCTCTAGTAATCCCTTATCATATGACTAGAGATAGCCAGGAATGCACTGCAATCAGTTGCTAACAGCAACTGATCATAGATACTTAATGTGCAGAGTAATATGATAAGCTGGGTACCCTTATCCTTTTGCTATAATTGTGGGACAGATGTACAAATTCATGATAATAATGACTTTACACTTGAATTAAATTTCCCACTGATTATAATTAGAAGCTTCAATGTAATTATATGATTAGCATAATTTTGGTACTAAGATGTTAAGCATGAGAAAAGACTTTTTTTTATAATTGGCTTCATAACACTTAAAGAAAGTTACACTAAAATGTACTATTAAGGTGCTAAACATCTGTGATCTGTCACTGCTGATTACCACTGTTCACACAGCCACAAATCTTTTTTAAGTTACCAGCAAAGCAGTGCAAGATTGCCACTGACAAGGGGACCAGGGCAAATGCCCCTTTTGAACCCTCTTTAATATGTTCCTGGGCCTGGGAAACTATGTGCTGAACATATACACCAAAGTACTTGTAAAATTCTAGTAGCCAAACTGCATGAAAACTACTAAAACTACCAAAACTACTGAATGTTGTGGAGTAAGTAGGTCTTCTTAAGGGGGGGTAGTGCAAAACTGGTAGTTGCTGTGCCACTTTTTAAAGAACATAGAAACGTGTTGGTGTGACAGAGCATGACTAGCATTTTTTGATATTCAACTGTGGAATGCAGGGGTTTTCTTTAAGGTAATGAAACAGAAATAAGGTATACACCGTGGATGAAAGTGTTGACTGGGACACGAAGAAAAGTAATGGCCAAGTGGAGACAAATAAGAAAGGTGAAAATAGAATATGGAATGAAATAAGAAAGCTCTGCTTTCTTGTAGTTGTTTTTACCAGTGACTGAAATATTAGTAAGCAGAGTTTATACAGAGTTAAAAACGGGAAGGGGGGGGGTGCTGCTACTTAAACAGTCATGTCTGGAGTGCACATGGAACAAAGTAGGGAAGCTAGTGGTAGAAATAGATGAGGACAGAATTAAAATGGAACTGAGCATGAAGAATGTAAGAAAATGGAATTCTGAAGTCTTAAGAGGAAACGTAAGAGAAACTAGGTTTACTCTCTCAATCTGGAAGACTATATGTGGGAATTTGTTAATACTGCTTTCAGAATTATGTGGACTATACTGCTAAATTATACTATTGCCAATAGTAGTGTCCATTAAGAGATTTTAATGCTATTTTTGAAAGTGGAGAAATTGACACTGCAGTGGTGATTTTTTTATGTGCTGCCATCAACAAAAATGTGAAATTGCATACCATGCTTAGCACATTTACTTCTTACCCATATTTAGATGATCCACTGTGCAAAAATGGTACATATTTATTTTACAGAAAAATAAGTTATTTAGCTGGATATCTTCTCTCTTGTAATATTTCTGATACTACAGCTTTTCCATGAATGTCTGATTATTTTCTGCTGTAGGATATCATTAAATATTTTATGGAACTAGGGTACCACTTTTGCTTTTGCCAACTTCCATGCTTCTACTGGCAAGACATCCCACCCAAAGGATATTCCAACTGTTTGCTTTCCTAACTGATACTCGATTTCATCTGCTGTCTAAGTAATGTTCCCACCTCCTCTGGTACTAGTGTCAGTACTTGCAAATCCTGCAAAAAAATCTTGCACCCTTTCCTGCCAGAAACCCATTTCCTTCTGAGGAGAATATATCTTCTTGTAGTAAGTATGGAATATATATATATTTTCTATTTCATCAGGTTATTGTGTTAGACTCCTGTCCCCTTGATCTTACATTTTCACTACAATCCTTTCTGTCTGCTGCTTTAAATCGGTCAGCCAGACAATTTTTGTCACAGATACATTTTCAAAATTTCCAATTTTAAGTGCTTTTCTTCATTCTATTCCTTCTTCTGTATATTCTTTCTACTTCAGAAAGGCAAGTTTTTGTGCAAAATGTGGTAACAATAATGGATTTCAGAACAGAAACAGTGCAATTAAAATGAAAAGGCCACATTCCTTATAGTCCAATATGCCCTGTACAGTTAATGGCAGATGTACATGCTGATTGCTTATGTTGAATTCTTAACATATTTGTGCAATATGTCAGAATAAACACTGTTGTGCTATAACCTCTATGATACTCCTTGTAATTGCATCCTTCTTTTCTGAAAGATGGTCAAATCTCTTCTCTCTGTCTGTAAGATATCTCCATTTAGGTGATGATGCTGGTCGTGCAGAGCAGTGGCAAACATTGACATGGATCGTCAACATGATTTTGTTCTCTCTCTAATGTTTGCAAAATATCTGCATCACTAAGGAAGTACTTTCCGGCAATGTCCACAGTATCCTGTGCCAGTGTTCTACAGCATTATGGCTACATGGATAACGTAAATGGCACACATCAGATTGATTCTAGAACAAATCAAGGTCCAACCCAATACTCTCATACTGGGTGACTTCAACTACCCTTTCATCAACTGGGAAAACTACTCAAGTACCAATGTACAGGCCTAACGCTTTCTGGAATTTATCAGTTCCAATGCCCTGAATCAGCTAATTCTGATCCCCACTAGAGGAATCAACATCCTCAACCTGGTTATCACCAACATGTAAGACTGTTGTTCCACACCTACAGTCAATTCCTCCCTAGTTAAATCTGACCACAAACTGATCACCATGGAAATCTCCATCTCACCTACACCCCCCGCTAAGGTGACCTCCCTGAAAAACTTCTCTAAAGCCAACTTTGGGCTCCTAAAAACAGAGGTGGCTAACTTCTCGGCACCCATGTCAATGGAAAATAGCTGCATGACTGCTGAATCATACACCAATGCATTGTACAAGCATGTACACAAATGCATGGACCTTGTCACACCAAACAGAACTAAGATGCTCTCTTCCAAATAAAGGAAGCCAATCTGGTGGTCCCCAACCATCAATAAACTCTACAACAGAAGGAAGAAACTGTTCCAGAAAAAAATGAAGTCACAAGACTTGAAAACCTCCCTTATCAGTCTCAACAAAAAGCTGAGATCCCTTATCAAATCCTCTAAAGCCAGTTATGAAGGCAGAATTGTGTCTGACACCAAAAACAACCACAAAGCCTTCGACAGCTATATCAAAAACCTCCAAGGCAATACCCAGATTTGCTCTGAGTTATTGCACAATGGCACCTCCTATACTGAGCCAACAGATACAGCCAACATACTGGCCGACAGATTCAGTGCCAACTTTACCCCCCCCACCACCACCACCAAGGGCCCTATCACAATACCAGAAAAAAGCCTGGTACCCACCATTTCTGCAGCACAGGTAAAAGCTGCATTGTCCAAAGCCAAGAATACAGTATCCATGGGACCTGATAATATCCCGGGGTGCGTCCTACATGAGCTACAAAATGAACTGGCACCACATCTCTGTGCCCTGTTTAATTACAACCTTACCTCGGGCTATGTGTCCCTATGAATGGTGCACTGCTCCATAAAGGGGGAACAACTACATACCCTGGGAATTATTGCCCCATTAGCCTAATTACTTTGGTATGCAAAGCTATGGAGTGCATCATCATGGACCTGCTTAAAGACATAAGCCATCTCCAAACTCTTGACCCCATACACTATGGCTTTGTCAAGGGGAGATCCTCCCTGCTGAAGCTGGTTGACTTCTTTGAGGCAGTCACCAAGGCTGTGGGTGAGGGTAAGGTAGTGCATACAGCCTACCTCAACCTGGCCAAGGCCTTTGATACCATTCCCCACTCAGGTATCACTGATAAACTCACCAAACTAGGCATCAATCCTTACATCACTAGGTGGGTTGCAAATTGGCTCACAGACAAGACTCATAGTGTGAAAGTTGCAGATTCCAAGTCAGACTGTCGACCAGTCATGAGTAGAGTCCCACAGGGCACGGTCCTGGGCCCTCTCCTGTTTGGCATCTACTTCTCCGAAGTCCAGGCCAACACAGAAGGACTCTGGCTAACCAAGTTCACTGATGACTACAAACTAGGAGTCATTATCAACTCCACAAGTCATGCAGACATCCTACAAAAGGGACTCTCAGGCCAATGACTGGTGTCAGACCCATGTCCTGAAGCTTAATGCCAAAAAATGCATTACCATCTCCTTTGGAAAAAAGTCAGTTCCCATGAATTACCATGATGGTGGGAGCCCACTGAACACTGAAGGGGCCATAAGATATCTGGGCACCAGGTTGACAGCCACCTCATGTTTGACACCACACTGCCACTGTGGTCAGAAAATCCTTCTACGTGTCATTTCTTATAACCAAAGGTTTCGCATCTAGGAAGAAAGAGGTCATCATCCCTCTCTACTTATCCCTCATTAGGCCAGTCACTGAATATAACTCCCCATTTGGCATGTACCTGACCAGACACCTACAATAGCTGGAGAGGTCACAAAAGTACCTCACAAAAAGGATCTTAGCCCTTAAACACGTCCTATATGGACAGACTCAAGAAACTTCAGCTGTTCTCAGTCTCTTATCGTCTACTCAGAGGTTATCTCTGTTTGACTTAAAAAGCCATGTCCGACCCAGCCCTACTTGAAATGCTACACCTAAAGAAATCCCAATCCCCCCAAGCCACACACTCCAGAGATCGTAACCCTCATTACCACAATTAACAGAACGTGCTGGAAGGGCAGGTTCATCTCCCAAAGACTGCTCATACTCTGGAATAAGCTTCCCATTCATGTCAAGCAGAGCACCTCGCTGGCCCTCTTCAAGAGAAATCTTGACAAGTGAATGGGTAACAGAAAGATCACTCCAGTTCCCCTACTGGACAGGGGCATTGGGTACTAACATTGGGTGACACAGTGCCTGGGCAATTTTTTTGGTCTAGACTTGTGAAGGCTCCAGGGCCATTAGCCTAGTACACACCTATGAACCTGTGTGGTCTTCATACTATGTAGTTGCTACTGAAGTACATACAAAGGGGGTCAGCTGTGTCAGGCATGTCACCCTGGATAGCATTAGATGTATCTTGCGTGTCAATAATATTTACAAATGTTAATTCAGGAACTGCTTTACTAGTAAGGAGAACTGCATATAATTTTCAAACAGAGTAACTAACTCAAACCATTGCATATATAATTTGTCACAGATGAAACCAGCATTCCTTTGCTGTCAACCGTGGAAGGTTGTGTTTAATGCTATTGATATTTCTGGAAACTGGACAAAGTTGTATTCAGTGACAGATGCTGGTTGCAGTTTTTACATATTTCATACATGGAATTCCAAATAGAATTAACACATACCTCAACTTTTGATGACATAATGCCATACACCAATATCATTACTCTCGCATCCTTCACCATTTCCAGAAGACCTTGGACACATGTCCCACCTACCAAAATGTAGTCCTAGGAGCACAAGGATCGTACATTCATTTTTGTAATAAGCATAACTAAATAGATGGCCATGCTTCCATCAGCTAAATGTTTAACAATGAGTGTTCACCTTTTAAGTAGAACACAGGTGAGTTCCAGACATGTAACATCATTTAAGACTGGGTCAGCAACCAGCTAATGCATTACATCTCACACTCTGTACTGCTTGCTTCAAAACATTTGTTTCAATTTGAGCCACAGCTGTAATGTAGGTACTTGCCACACTTCTGACACAATTTTGCATTACTCATCTGAGCTTTCTGCAGCATGTTTAAGGATGGAACGTTTGGCTATGGACACCTCCTTAGTGACAGGATCTGACCCGAGGTGATAAGCACTGTTCTGCATAACTTCACTGGCAGATATCATGATGGTAAGGCACATACCTTTGCACCTTTCACTTATTATTCATCTGCAACACCAACATTTTCTGTCTTCTTCATGTCTCTCCTAATGATACATATATCCATCAATGCACAAGTCTTTTCCATACTATGACAGCATCCAGCAGTGCATGTTAAGTAGAATACTTAGCTCACACTTTGGCAAATTGTCTTGAGAAATGCAAGACATGCTGGTATGTCACATACAATTCACTATATACAAAACTGCTCAGTTACTTTTAGTAGTTTTAAATATACCACGTGTGTAATTAATATGGCCACATAGCAACAATGTCATATGTATGTGCCAACATGGCTCCTATTTAAGCTGTACATAACACTGGCATCTCATACAGTCCTTATTATACCTTGCATATACAAGTAGAACTGCCCAATAAATGATCATTACAGCATTTTTTTTACATAAACATCATAGGTTAATATTGGGGATGTGCTTTTCTTACAACTTCCATCATGACTGTACTTACTGTGCTGCATGTGTTCTGTAAGTGTGATTACACATGGATGATTTACAGTGCAGTATGATGGTGTTCTGTGTGGATATGCAAATGTATGTGGAAGTTTCACAATGTAATGTTGTCATATGACGTAACTGTGGTCCATACATTTAAGAACTAATGGAGATAACTACAGCTAGAGACTGAAAGAATGGAGGAAAGGAATAAAAAAACATAGTGACGTGAACGTAGATATGACATTTTAGAAGGTGAACGGAGAATGTGAAAGAAAAGAGTCAAACTAAAGGTTTATACAAACAGGATTACTAAGAGAAGACAGACATACTTATGAAAAGAAAAGACAGGAGAGGAGAAGGGTATAGAATGGAACAAGGTGGAATAGGCAGCAGGGAGAGAGACATGCAATAGCCTAAATGCAGAAGTAAGACAGTGAGAACAGCAGCTGAGAATGTTTACAGATTGTTTTTAAATGAACACTTAAGGTGTAGGCAAAACAGATATATCATCATTTTTATGTTCTGGGAATACAAAAAGCCTTGACATTTATAGGAAGAAGTGAGTAGGAAATGGAAAAGATTAATGTAAAATGGACTTCAGGGGAGTATAGTGGAAAACCAAGATAAGACAACAGGAAAGGTCAAGAATTTTGATAGTAAGTGGTTGGGTAAAATTCCATATTGAAGACATCTGAAAAGAAAGCAGTGGCAGAAAAAAACAAAACGTTCTGTAGTGTGTTGATGACAGAAGACAAAGCCAAATTAAATTCTGCAGTATACTAAACATGACACTTGGGATATGAAATATATGAGAAAAATGGACCAGTGCCATGGGCCGTAGCAAAGAAGGGAAAGGTACAGTAGGTCATGATCGGTTTTAGGACAGAAAGTCTTTTAAACTAGAGTTTCTTTACTTTTTCACATAACATTCACCTTTATCTGTTAATGAACAGCATTGCTAATATAAAGATTATAGTATACTACACAGAATGTACATATATACACACAATAATGCAAAAGAAAAGAAATAAAAAACATATAAAAACTTTAATGACTTACTGCCAGAGCTGTCCAGAATGGCACACCAGGCATAACTATATAGATATCGTCTGCTAATGCCAAACCAATACCGCTGACAAAGCTGCAGATGCCAACCATAATCTGTGTGGTCTGTAAATAAAAATAGAAAGCATTTATCTTCCAGAAAAGAAGCAAAATAACATATTCCAATAAATTCTTGCATTTCGGAGGGAGGTGATAAAGGCTACTTTGCTCAAATTAATGGACTTTGGGAGACGTATGGCAATAGGAATACTGTTTGGGTTTGACTGCACCTACAAAGCTTTCAAGTGTCACACATCTGATAAAAAGATTATCAACATTACTTCCAGGATAACAGCACCTTCACAAAATCCACTTATATCAACACCTTCTTTGAAAATTGCTGATACATTGCCAAACAGATTTTTATATTTCCTGAGCTGGAATTTATATTATCCTGCCAAGGACCCTAAACCTCCTCCAAAGTCGTCTTCTTCAAATCATGACAGCCTGCTTTCCTGTATCTTGCCCCAGCTCAGAAGTCATCTAATGTCAGGAGGTATTTCCATTAAAGAAAATGTGTCTACTGGAAGTCGTTACTTGAGAGGCATCAAAAGATTGCAGGGAAGATCAGGATATATGGTATGAAAATCCCAACCATGACAGAAAATTAAAATGGCTTTCTACATGGAAACTTGGCCATGAGTACAGCAATACGAGAATAGGGAGATGTAGTAAGAGGAAATGCTAGTAGGACTAAACAAATTTTTATGTGAAGAAAGGGAAATCTAGTCAGAAAGGAGGAGGGTAAAAACAGGAGCAGCGTCAGTAAGCTAGAAGGGGGAGGGAAGGAAAAATAAGACAAGAATACATGAGAGGAAAGTAGGTATTAAGAGAGAGGGAATGTAAACAATGTATTTGAAGGTATACTGTGGAGAGAAAAACAGAAAATTGAAGGTGGTAAGGAGATAAGAAGTGGTTGAAGTTGGAAACCAGAAAAAGGAAGGATGGCCAGATTTTGAGACTGTGCTTCTGGAATGAAGAAGCCTATTATAAATAGAAAAAAATGGAAAAGCAAGATAAAACTGTAAAAGAAAGACACAGAGGAAAATGATAACAGGATACTAGGATGCAGAGGATGGGAAATAAGATAATGCTGGACAAGCTGATGCAGTAATACGGGAGCTTCCTTAGGAAAGACAGACCGTGAGAGAGAGATGATACAGAAAAGTAAGTAGAAACTATAATTAAGGAGTTTTGTAACAGAATTCTAAGGAATTCATGGTGTTATAGATTCAGGAGTACATTAAATGGAGGAAGAGTTTTATGGACATGGGTGATTCATACAGGTGCCCTGGCTGACCATGACGAGTTTCTAGATATTTATAGACAAAAATGGAAAGAATTACATAATATAAAAATTCTACACGGGGACTGCAGAGGCAGTCTAGTGGTATAACGTTTTAATAGCATTCCCAACATCCCCAAGTTTACAATGATCAAGTGGTTATACAGGTGTCAAATATTCCACGCTAGCCTAGTTAGGAAAGGTTGGTGCTCTGCTGCAATTACTTCTTACCTGCATGTGGTCTGGTAGCGTCCTACTGTGCATCAGATGTGGCTCCAAACTCTACATTTATTTGTTATGATACCCACAGATCTTTGCCACTACAGGATATTAAGTTTTGGTTACCGAGAATTAAGGAGTCAAATTCCACTTTATCCAATCCTATATTCTGGTAGATCAGGAATGTTATCTCTAAATAACGTGATTATCTTTACAAACTGGAAAATGACTCATTCTAATTCTATTTCATAAATTCTATAAAAGGTTGAGGACATGGCTGAATAGTAACTATGACATGGAAAATACAGCATGAACTTGGGTCATTTTTGTTTTGCCTGAAAAGAATTGTCAAGTTTAAGATTCCGTAATTAGACTATCCATGCTATAGTATCTCTGCTTTCCTCTTTATAAAGTGATTTTTTTAATTATTCCAACTGTGTTTTTTGTTTTTAATAAAGTTGGTTGTGTTCAAAAAAAAAAGAGAGAGAAGGAACATCTTGGTGAAGGTTGAGACAGTGTAAGAGCTGATCTTAGAAGGTAAAGAAGCTATTATTAGTAGCCAGAATGTGAGAAGAGAGTCATAGGACAGTGTGCACACTCGCACATTATTTTAATATATATATATATATATATATATATATATATATATATATATATGGTTCCCCTTCATATGATCGAATTTCTCTAAACTCGAAAGTCATAAACTCGAAACCAGAATCTCGAATTTAGAGAAACTCGAACATATGAAAGGGACAAAAAAAAAATGTAACACCTTTCAAATGTTTTCACAGGGGGGCCCCCTGCACCCCCTACTTAAATATACCTACTCTGATATCGCACTATAGTGAAGGAAAGGGAAATCTCCCATTCCGTGCTATACGTGTAAGTGCAAAACGGAAGATTTTCCATTCCTCCGCTATAGTGCAGTCACGGAACATTCACATTTAAACTGCTAGGGTACAGGGAGACCTGGCCCC
>NC_056743.1:1163698884-1163701384 GCF_019279795.1 Protopterus annectens
AAATTACTGCTTTGCCGCCTACTTTTCGGCATTTACAGGCTTGTTAAAGTTGATATCTATATTAGAAACAGTATTTAGAACACATCTAGAGCCTGTTTACTGCAGTTCCTGTGTTGCACTTAATTTAAAATCAGCTTTCTTAAAATTGCATTTTACCTGACTCTGGCCTAGCACTCAAGTGTGGGGTCATTTATTGCACTGTTCTAACTATTTTGCTACTTGTGTATCTCTGCTACCTTTAAACTAAAGCAAAAAAAAAATCTTGCTTTTTTCCCCACTTTCTGAAATTTAAGAAAGTTCAGTTACAGATTTGCTGTTCTGAACTGTTTGTAAGCTTCTTGGAGGCCCAGTGCTTGCTTGGGCTAAAGGGAAGTCTCTGTATTCACCAGTGGCAGTGGTTAACATTGAGCAGCCTGCCTGTCCCTGTAGGAGTGGTTACTGCCTAGAAGCTGTAGTTTTATTGGCCATTTTGGGTCAATTCCAAATTCGTTGATCTCTCTCTCTTAAAACCCTGCAACTCTCTTTTTGCACAGTCTTGCGCACAGAGCAGCGTGGGGCAGCACCCTTAAACAGGTTTAAACTATTCCCGGCTCCACCAAGTCTGCTCTTCGCTTTTTCCCTTAGAACTGCTCTAAATCTCAAAATAAGCACTCTGTTTTCATTCTAAAGCCCTGCACTTGCTCGTACAAGTAATCTCATAAGTAAACACTAATAAGCTTAAGCACATCCTCTTATACTCCTTTTAAGCACTTGCTCCCTATTGGTTCTTTCTAATCAGTCAATAAGTAGTTCCCTATATTATTCAGGCATGTCCAAAGGTCAGTTTCGGGTTTACTGTCCAGTCCAGCTGGTGAATCTGGGAATTTTGAGGCAATGTTACAACTGCCTTATGTATACAGACCACCCTCTCCTCCTCCCAACAAGCTCAAATATATGTGAGAGATGCAACTATATAGCCAAACTGGAGGCTAAGCTCTCTCAACCCAGTACTGGCACAGCCTGTCAGGAGGAGAAAGTAACCACACACCACAAATCCAGTCTCACACAGACCTATCGCATCAGGAAACCAACACAAACACACAAAAACAAACTCGGAGGCTCTAAATAAAAATCTGCCTAAGCAGCAGAGACCTCCAAAGCAGACATCCAAGCAACCCCTACCACGAAACAACACCCACATAGCTCACAAAGTCAGTGTGCCACACAGTCACAATCCTTAAGGCTAAACACCACACCTAATAAACTTGTAATAGGTGACTCTATTGTCAGCCACACTGACGTCCCACTCACCAGGCTGAACAAGGTCACTGTAAGCTGCCTGTCGGGTGCCAGGGTCCGCCACATAACACAAGCACTCGGGTCACTCCAAAGCAAGTACAAATATGACTCCATTATTGTCCATGCTGGTGTGAATGACCTGAGACGTACCTCCCTGGATCACATGAAAAAAGACATAGAGGAGCTCTTTGATCATGTAGCCCAGGCCGGTATGACCCTGACCTTGAGTAGCATCTTACCCTCAACCAAGAATGATGCCACAGTATAAAGACAAAATGATCAATTTTAACAATTGGCTAAAGTATTGGTGTCATTCAAAGGGGATGCAGTGTCTGTCAGCCTGGGATGACATGCTCGACAAGCCACGTTGCTTCGCTAGGGATGGCTTGCACCTGTCACCCCTGGGTTTTCGAACACTGGCAAAGGGTCTTGCCTCCCCTATAGTGCCTTTTTTAGGCAAGGCTCAAAAGACAAACCCACCTCCATAGACAACACAAAGAAAAAAAAACTAAGGGTAATGCTACTCAACGCCAGAAGTCTAAACCTCAAGATGCACGCACTCGAGACTCTCCTCAGTATGGAGAATATCGATATCTGTGCACAGAAACGTGGTTCAAGGCTCCCGAAAGCACCCCAGCACTAACAAGTTATACTTCATACCATGCTTTCCAGCCCCAAAACTCAGACCGAACCACAAAAGAAGGGGGAGTATCCATATTTATCAAAGATACCCACACCTCCAGGTTAGTGGCACTGCACGAAGCATCAGATACCATCTATGTGCAACTAACAGTGGGCAAAACTGCCTTTCAGTTTGTAGCCTGCTACAGACCACCCTTCCAAACACTGGAACCTCACTCGGCTTTCCTGAGAACACTGGAGAATATGAAGGTCTCTCCAAACACCATTATATTGGGTGACTTCAACTACCCAAACATTGATTGGGAAAACTACTCAAGCACAAACACCCTCACCCAACAGTTCCTAGAATTTATAAACTCAGATGCTATGGAACAACTGTTCACCACTCTCACAAGAGGGGAAAACATATTGGATCTGGTCATCACCAACATGGGGTCTCTATGTTCCACACCAGAGGTATACCCCTCATTGGTAAGATCAGACCATAAACTAATCTCACTGGACATCCATATTCCATCCCCACCCCTAGCGAAGGAAACCAGGGTGAAGAACTTCTCAAAAGCAAACTTCACACTTCTCA
>NC_056743.1:1163708884-1163716973 GCF_019279795.1 Protopterus annectens
GGTTTTCTGGGCAGGGGATGGGGTTGGGATGTGAATATCCAGTGAGATTAGTTTATGGTCTGATCTTCCAGTGAGGGATACACTTCTGGTCTGGAGCATAGAGTCCCCATGTTGGTGATGATCAGGTCCAGTATGTTTTCCCCTCTTGTGGGAGTGGTAACAAGTTGTTTCATAGCATTTGAGTTTATAAATTCTAGGAACCTTTGGGCTAGGGTGTTGGAGCTAGAGTAATGCTCTCAGTCTATGTTTGGGTAGTTGAAGTCGCCCAATATAATGGTATTTGGAGAGACCTTCATATTTTCCAGTGTTCTCAGAAAGGCCGAGTGGAGTTCCTGGGTTTGGGAGGGTGGTCTGTAGCAGGCTATAAACTGGAAGGCAGTTTTACCCACTGTTAGTTGCACATGGATAGTCTCTGATGCTTTGTGCTGTGCCAGCAACCTGGAGGTGTGGGTATCTTTGACGAATACTGATACCCCCCCTTCTTTTTTGGTTCGGTCCAAGTTTTGGGGCCAAAAAGCATGGTATGAGGTATAACCTGGTAGTGCTGGGGTGCTCTCAGGAGCCTTGAACCAGGTTTCTGTTACTGCACAAATATCCATGTTCTCCATGCTAAGGAGAGTTTTGAGTGCATGCATCTTGAGGTTTAGACTTCTGGCGTTGAGTAGCACTACTCTTAGTTTCTTATCCCTTGTGATACCTATGGAGGTGGGTTTATCTTTTGAGCCTTGCCTAAAAAAGGCACTATGAGGGTAGTAAGAGCCTTTGCCAATATCCGAAAGCCCAGGGGTGATAGGTGCAAGTCGTCCCTAGTGAAGCATCGTGGCTTGTCGAGCATGTCATCCCAGGCTGACAGGCATTGGATCCTCTATGAATGACACCAATACTTAAGCCAATTGTTGAAATTGATCATCTTGTCTTCATATTGTGGCATCATTCTTGGTGAGGGTAAGATGCTACTCAAGGTCAGGGTCATATCGGCCTGGGCTACATGCTCAGAGAGCTCCTCTATGTCTCTTTTTATGTAGTCCAGGGAGGTACGTCTCAGGTCATTCACACCAGCATGGAAAATGACAGAGTCATATTTGTACTTGCCTTGGAGTGACCTGAGTGCTTGTGTTATGTGGCGGATCCTAGAGCCCGACAGGCAGCTCACCGTGACCTTCAACTTGTTCAGCCTGGTGAGCGGGACGTCAGTGTGCCTGACGACAGAGTCACCTATTACAAGTGTATCATGTGTGTTGTTTAGCCTTAAGGGCTGTGACTGTTCGGCACACTGGCTTTGTGAGCTATGTGTTGCACGTGTTTTGTTTTGGGTGTGCGGTTGCTTGGATGTCTGCTTTGGAGGTCTCTGCTGCTTAGGCAGGTTTTTATTTAGAGCCTCCGAGTATATTTATGTGTTTGTTTGCTGTCGTGGTAGGTCTATGTGAGACTGGAATTGTAGTGAGTGTGGTTTCCTTTTCCTCCTGACTGGTTATGCCAGTACTGAGGTGAGAGAGCTTAGCCTCCAGTTTGGCTCTAGGTACCCACAATTGCTTTCCAAATGGCAGCAATTAAATTTAGAGACAAGTAATGGCTATATGAAACTTTTAATTGAACAATATAACCTCATAGAGGATGTACTTAATATAGAAGCCTATGACTTAGAACAACAGCGGAGTCATATGATAACACATATTCAGAAAGAAGAATTTTTTTGTAGAATTAACCACTTCGCTATCACTAGGAGACAACAGTCTGATTCAGGCGAAAAAGAAAAAATTGGAGAGAGACTGTCTTGATTTCAGTAGGGGGAACATCTTCTCCTGGCCGAGGGAATCCACCCGATCCAGAAATTTGGTTCCCCCACGGAAAACATCACAAATACAAGCAGAGTGCTCTATCCCCCCCTTCCACTTCTGCCTTGATGACTTCACTTCCGCTCAGAGGAACCGAGAATCAGCAAGATGGAGAGGCGTGCTTGCCTGTAGATACAGTAACCAGCTCTGCTCAGTCATTAACACATAAGGAGCTTGTTGTGAGGAGAAAGACTCCAATATTAGAATACACTTCCCAGTCAACAAATGAAAATGATTCAGTGCTCCATTTTCTGTTGCCGTTTCATCCACTCGATCGACAACCATGGAGCCCTCAGTACAAAGGCATAAAATGGAAGAAATCAGGCGAACAGTTCGAGTTTCAGAATAAGACGCTGAGACCAATACACAGGACTTAATAGTTAACCTTTCACAGTATGTATTAACTTTATCTGAAATATCAATCTTGAATAAGGGACTTCCATTTATTCCCTCACAAAATTTAGATATAAGTGATTTGGTCATAGACATTAAATGTTTCACCAGGAATGTAGCATTAGGTTTGCAGTATGGAAATAATATAGTAGATAGTGAACATGTACCTGCATTCAAGAAACCCTCGGTGTTTATACCTAATTTGCATCCATTATTGGAGAGTTTTGAGAGGGCTTGTATGAATGATTTGTTTACACTTTTTCATGATGGAAAACATAATTTAAAACCAGAGTTTCATAACTTAAATGCAGATGAGAGATTAGCATTGAAGAAGTTACAGAATAATGATTCAATAGTGATACGACCTGCTGATAAAGGGGGAGCAATAGTACTGTTAGATCGTGAACACTGTGAAACTAGTATTAGTACTATGTTGTCAGACCAAAGCACATATAGAATTTTGACGATGTCTCGACTAGATAAAGTTATAAAAGATGTTTACGAAGATCTCTATGATATGCTAATGTGTAGTGTCATAGATAGTGGTTTATATAAGTATTTTTTGATTGAGAAACCATTAGTCCCCACATTTAGGGGTCTTCCCAAATTACACAAAACGCTAGTTAATCCACTGCTTAGATCTATTGTTTCAGGAAAAGGCTGGCTTACAGAGAGCATATCTATTTATTTGGAGAAACAGTTAAGGCCAATAGTAGATTCTAATCTACTGATTCAGTTCTAAGAGAGACACAACCGTTTCTAGGGACTCTAGCACCCTATAATATTAATGGTAGGTTGAATGATTCAGATTACATGGTTACTCTAGATGTAACATCACTGTTTACCAGTTTACCCAACGATATCGGAGTGGATTTTTTGAGGTTGTATTTAATTCAAAAAGGACTAATAAACAGTCAGGTTATCAGGATTACCATGTTAATGGATTTAGTCCTTACTAATAATGTATTTACTTTTGATGGAAACTATTTCCTACACACTAGAGGAGTAGCAATGGGTACACCATGTGCCAAGTTTTATGCGAATTTGGTGTTGGCATATTGGGAGTACACTTACGTTCTGGATCACATATTATTTTTGAAATATATCAGGTACTATAAAAGATTTGTAAATGATGTCTTCCTCATTTGGGGAGGTGATTTAGATATTTTAGATTAATTTATATCCCATATTAGTGGAACTACTTCTTTCCTTACATTAACAAGTGAGATCTTAGGACAAGATTGAATTCTTGGATGTACTACTTAGGAAAGAACATGGGACAATTAGTAACAGAAGTCTACAGGAAATCATGTAGAAGGAATGCCCTTCTACATCGAAATAGTATGCATCCACCACATGTACATAGAAATATAGTAAGAAATCAAGTATTGAGATGTTCTCGCTTAATAAGTGATGATGCAGTCTATAGGGAAGCCATTAATGGTATACAGAGAGAATTTAAAGATAGAGGATATCATAATAGAGATCTAGAAACATTACAGGAAGTTGAACGTGAGGAAATAGGACAACCATATATTAGAAGGAGTAACTGTTCATACACAGCGCACAATAATAATAATTTTAGAGCTAAGAGGTTAGTTATTCCTTATACCAACAAGAATAATGCAATAACTGATGTAATTAGGAGGAATTGGGGAATACTATTATTGGATGAGCAAATTAAGGAAGTAATATGTACGTACCCCAGTTTTAGTTATAGGAACACAAAATCACTAAAAAGGATTCTGTGCTATGAGAACAATAATAAGAAGAGGTTATACTCTTCAAGGAAAGGAACTTTTTCTTGTCATAACTGCAATCAATGTAGTTTCATAGCTAATAAAAATTATTTTGTACATCCGGATACGCAAATTAGATATGAATGTAATCATTATGCTGATTGTAGGTCTAGGAATGTGGTCTACCTAGCTATGTATCAAAAATGTAATCGTTTTTATGTAGGGAAGACTAATAGAACACTTGGAGAAAGGATTAGGGAACATGTTTATGCCATTAACAAAGAAAATGAAGGTAATGCTATAGCAAAACATGTTTTACATAAAGACACAACCCATATTTTTAAATTCTTAGTAACAGAACTTATACATGCCACAGAGAGGTTAGGCAATATTAGCAACTATACAGAGAAAGAGGAAGGGAAGTGGATAGTTAGGTTACAAGCGGACAGGGGACATGGTTTGAATGATAGTTTCATTGAAACCATTCTTGCTGGATCGAGCCTTAAAACATTAATCTTTATGAAATAATTATTAATATATTTTTTATATATGCATTCATAATGCATATATATATGCTCTTCTCTGTTTATTGAACTATGCTTAAGTAATTATATTATCTATGAATATAAATGTGTTATTATAACTATATTTTTCGCATATAGAATTTTTTCATATATAGAGTTGTTCATAATTTTAGGATATGTTAGTGAAACTGATTTATAAGTTATATGTGCATAAGTCTATTAATACAGATTTCTGTTTTACATGAGAGAATTTTAGAATATATATTTTGTAACTTATTTACATTTCTTATATATAAGCATATGTATATGATTATTTGTGCTATTAGTATATAAGGACTGTAACTTTAAGTGTTCTTATTAAGAGCTTTTATCATGTGATTTTAATTAGGTATTTTATTGGTTTATGATAGAAGTGAAGGTATATTTAAAATGATTTTGAGTGCTTTGTAACTGTTTTTAAGTCTGAAGAAGTGTCCTTGGAGACGCGAAAGCGCTTACTTTGTGGAATAAAGAGTATATTTTAAGTTATATTCAGTGGTTTGCTTCGATTGTTGAGGAGTACCTGCCATCCTTTGTTCTGAAATAAAAGATCCCACAATACTTACAAAAAAAAGAGTAGGGGAACTTTATTAACATTTAGATTAATTTATTCCATAGAAAGTTAAATCAGTTATTTGCACTCTCATTGTTTTACATTCTTAGTTAAAATTATTTAAAAGTTATCAACACAGATGAATTAACTATTCTATTGCTTTCATTCTTTTGAATTTTATATTTACTCTCTATTCACCGTTCTTCAACAAGTATCTCAGTTCAGCTAATACATCACCCTCTTCCATTTTCTTGTTACATAAATTGTCACATATGTTTCCACAGGATCCATATTGTCCCAAGCAGTACTCTACCCCATTTATCATAATCACATTTCTTTACTTCATCATACTTCCCCTAAAATATCATACTTCCCCTAAAATATCATACTTCCCCTAAAATATCATGATTCCACTATAAGCAGACAAAAGGGAATGCACTGAGGATCAGAATCCCTGAAGTGTATTCAATGAAAACATCTTGTCAAAAAAAAAACACTTTTTTTATGTGCTTGTGTGGGGGGGGGGGCAAGCCTCCCTGCACACACAGATATGGGGGACAAGCTCCCCCATCACCCACAAACTTATATATACCAACACCATAGTCACACTAACTCAAAAAAGGGGGAAATTCCTCCAATAGGGAATCACTTCTGATGCAACTCACCAACAGTGATTTCCTATGGAGGAACTCTGATCAGCGAGTTGAACCTCCAGCAACTGAAACTCAAGAGTTCAAGCTTCACAGGTTACCCTACTATCATATTCATATTTATACATTTAAATTCTTCATATCTACATTCATTTTTAACCTTTTCCCAAAATTCATTATTCTTTTTGTAATGAAGAAGCAATGACTTAATGTTTCTTCTTCACTTAACAGATTTTCTTTTCGCCATCACCTCTAACTTGCATAATAAAACTATCCACAAAAAGTCATATGCTTCATAACACTTTTCAGACTTTTTCTTCGGCCTTTTATTGCCTTTTTTCATGTTTTTAAATTCCTTCCATTGGTACACCAAAAAAAATTTAAGATCAAATTATACTATTGTTTTCTTTATCCATCAACATTACCTACCTGTAACCATAATTTCATTTTATTCTCATATTCTTTTGGTTCCAATGTACCTTTTTTTAAATTTCCCATGTTTATTTCTTCCCATACATTTTATACTTTCTATACACCTTACCTATAACTTTCTTTTTGTCTTTCTTTTACCTTTCTCATAACCACAAATAAATGCATAGACGCTAAATGCAACACTGCTTTTTTTTTTTTTTTTTAATTCAAACCACCTTTTTCTTTTTTTTTTTTTATTATAAATCATCCCTCTTCTCACCAGGTTCAGCCTTGACTCCCAAACAAAGCTAAAAAAACTCTATAACTCTTTCTCCATTTTGTGAGAAACATATATGGGAAAAATAGGTTGCGGATGAATGGATATATATTCCCCCTAAATATTCTACTCTTCCTGATACATACATACATACATACATATTCTACACATGTATTTAACAGAGATGATAAATTAAAAAAAATGTTAGCTTGGTGGAAAATATTCTACTGACTTATTACCCTTTCATACTCACCAAATGTCAGTTCAACAATCTTTATTTCTTTCTTCTGAAATATATTCCATTAATACCTTCCAACTGTACCGAATTACACAGTAAAAAACAAGTTTTGGATTCAGCTCCATCAGCCTGTCAGAAACCACTGCATAGCTCAGGTACATGTGTCTGTGTGTGTGTGAGAAAATTTCCCCAAGTGAATACATTTGGTGGCTATAGGTACTCAGGCTCAAACCCTGTAATTTGGGTACAGGTAAAAACCTAAAATCCCTAGCCGCCACCACTTGTGAATTTATGCCTCATATTTTTGTTCTGTTTCTCATTAAATCTGTGGTTTTTAGGATTTTGGCATTTGAATTTCACACTTCATATTCTTCAGAAAATAAATGGTAACACAAAACCTTTTATTCTAGCAATTTTCTAAGCTTAGAAGATCAGTATTTGAAATGTGTCCCTATTTTGGAGCTCTGTTATTGGCTTTGTCCAGGTTTTTTGTGCTAAGAGGTTGAGAGCTATGGTGAGAAGTGAGAACTGAATTCACTAAAATGATAGCCATTTAAGTTTCAGTCTTCCTGTCTTTCAGGAAACTGCTGATTTGGCTTAGTGGTATATTACTCTAACTTTAGTGCATAGGATCCTGGGTTCAAGACTTGGCAGTGAAATGCATGGTGGCAACAACATTTTATTCAAACAACTTTCCAAAATTATACAAGCAATGTTTAAAATGTGTCCCTGGTTTTTGGCCTTTTGCCCCCCCTTCTCCATTGAAAATAAGTGCAAGAAGCTGTGCAAGATGCCTATGGCTTACAGTATTGTTATTATATATATATATATATATATATATATATATATATATATTTATATATAGACACACACACACACACACACACACACACACACACACACACACACACACACACACACACACACACACAATAATACAAAGCCTAAGTACCAAGAACTGCACAACCGTGCAAAAAAATGCATTAGGCTGGACAAAAAAATCCTGCTACATGACATTACAAACTAAATACCAACACAACCTCCAAATATTTTGAAAAAATGTAAACCAGCTACTAAAACCCATCCCGACATTAAAGTTCCCATCAAAACACAATTCAACTCCCACTTTGTGAACTAAATTCTATCCTTAGTATTACAGGACAGTTCCTACCTCACTATCACCCCCAAAGCAAATAACACTAATACAAGCTTTACTAATACAAAACAGTTTCCACCACTTCAATCAAAGCATGCTCTCCAAACTAAAAGCTCATCAACAGCAGCTGACTTACTTCCCAGCTATTTCTTGAAACTCACAGCAGATGGTATTGCTATCCCAATCTCCAGTCTCATAAACAGATCAATTGATGAAAACTATGTGCCCAAACTCTGGAAAATATCCTATGTTACATCCATACATAAAGGGATAT
>NC_056743.1:1163891644-1163896644 GCF_019279795.1 Protopterus annectens
GAGAATGAAGATGCAGAACTGGCACTCTAACAAGCGGTTAGCTCTAAAGGTATGAAAATCCAATATGTCAGAAAGGAATGAAAAACCTAAGACTAAGTTCATCCTAGGAGCGCCAAAACAAGACTGGAACTTCACCGGAGTTAAAGGATGTTTAGAAAAGTAAGGAAAATGACACTGTGGGTGGGAATGAGAGTGACGTGTTAAAGTGGGTGTGGCTTCTGCAACTTAAAAGTGGACCCGAATTTTAAACACTGGGATTGTCCCTTTAAGTCAGATTAGCACAATGTCTTTTATGGAACTCCCTGTTTACATACATCATTTGTCATATCTATGTTAGCAGTTTGCTTGTTCACTAACACAGCCTCTCTGGCTATTTGCATTACCTTTTCTCAAGTTAAATAAATGTTATGCTTTTACTTTTCTGACACTTCTTTATTACTTAGCCCAATCATAGTTCTATTATTTGTTCATATTTAGTGCTATTAAAACCACAGTTTTCTACAATATTGTATAATTGTCTCACAAGTATATTTACAACTCACCCTTTGTACATACATATACAAAACCATGCTGTTTTATGTATTATACTTCTTTTTGTCACAAAATGTTCATTGAGCTTGTTGATCATTGACTCAGATGTTACATTCTGTCCCTCTGTAAATACAAAGGAGCTGTATATGGCCTTGACTTCTATGCCCATAGCATGCAACAGTACATTTATCTGGATTCCTTGTGATTCTTTCTCCACTTTTGTTACTTTATGAACTCCTGTGAATCTCTGTCTCCAGGCAGGCCAGCAAAATGGATATGAGGAATTAAATTGGTTTTGTTAGGTTAAACTTTGTCATGCAAAACAATGGCATTTTAACAATAAACAATTTCAGTTAAAAAAAAAAAGGACTTTACAAAGTAATATATCAATTTTCAGTAATGGCAGTAAACTCTGAGCATTTCAGATTACTTGGCATGATGTAGCACTATCCCACAATTCATGAAGTAATTTTTCGGTTTACACTCACAGAAAATCCCACTTCTGGCACCAGGTCAATTATCACTAGAAAATACAGACTTCTTATAGTTCGGATTATCTTTAAAATGTCAGGATTCAGCCTAAGTTGTGGTATACAGATAATTTTTTGAAAGTGACATGGCTGCACAGCATAAACAGTGTTAGTACTTCAGCATCTCATACACATCTGCCCACAGCTCAAGACTTGCAACGCATTATGGTACAGACTGGGTAATATTATGCATTGGTATAAAAAAGCAATATCATTATATACATATGCGCTATATATACATGTATTTTAACAGTTTCAGTTCATTTTTACCACAACATGGCTTTTTCTAATAGTAACACAACTTTCAGAGTAGGGCTATAAGTAAGAGTATGCATTGCAAAGTGGACTCTTTATAGCTCCAATGTTAAAGAAAATATTTGAGAATTCTATGGATGGCAAGAAGACTGAAGCAGTTAATATGTAAAGAAATAATTCCAGTCTTCGCTAGAAGGTCTGATAATAAAGCTACGTTGGCTACATATTGCAAACACAGGATTTAGCTGAGATGAAACTGATGCTGAAAACAGACCAAAGGCAAAAAAAAAAAAATGGGGTGGCAGAGGCTAAACTGGATGGACAACATTATTGAAGTAATGCATATGAATTTGCAAGAAGTTCTGGACCGACTGGATTAGTGTGCTAAAGTCTTTGATGTTGCAAAAAGTTGGATTCAACTAAATAATTAAACAACAATTAGTACCGGGGTCAAGTGTGCTGCTCACCCCATCCTTCCAATGACAATGCTCAAGCCTCTGATTGACTGACTGATTGACTGATAAATAGTGATATTTTATAAACTTGGTTAGTTCTACTGGGCAGAGTCACTTTTCAAGGAGTCTACTGGAGAAAAAGCTGCAATAAGCTGTGAAGTACGAATAAGACATTGTTCCATATACTGTAAAAGATTTTTCATCAAATACTTAACAGATGGCTTTAGCATGCATATGCTGTTACAGGTAAAGTTAAAATAACATAGGTACTACACTCATATTATGAAAATAAGTGCATCAGGACCAGGACAAAATCCAGGATAAGTTATATAATGAATGAAAGACATCCACTAAGCTGAAGTTGGGATAAAACACACTTTAATCAAAATTATAAAACAGAAGTAGGTTAGTGCTTTCATGGGACTGCCGCTTCCTCAGACCATACAAAACATACATTCTGTTTAAAATCATTTAAGCACTTTCCTACCAATCAGATACAAGAAATAAAATCACATGGCATGTCTTAATGATGTAAGCCTCTCCTTTTAGAGCAGGCATTAAGAAGACAGCATTATTAAGTCCTGGATATGCCTCTACTGTATAGCCTAATATCCATCTTAATTCCATGAACTCAGTCTAATTAGGAATGCCACCTTCTCTAATATTAATGTTAATCTTTTGTAAAACCAAAAATTTAAACTGAAGGCTACTATCTAGTTCCAAGA
The DNA here is from genome assembly GCF_019279795.1 of Protopterus annectens. NCBI lineage: Eukaryota > Metazoa > Chordata > Ceratodontiformes > Protopteridae > Protopterus > Protopterus annectens. The sequence goes on from NC_056743.1 coordinate 1,163,894,141, forward strand.
CATGTTTGGCTAATGCATTGGTAAGTTTCCCATTATGTATGTCATTTGCATATTCAAGTATTCTCTCCTTCAAAGTACGGTTAGTTTTCCCAATATAAATCATTTCACATGCAATACACTGAGCCCAATAAACAAAATTCTTGTCAGTACAATCTGCATAAAATCAAAGCAAAATAGCTTTATGGATTCTGGGGTGTGCAGCTGAAATCGCTGACCAAACATATTTGCAGGCTTTGCATGATCTACAAGCATCTGTACCCTGCAGCTCAGAGCGCATCCTAACAAACCCAGTTTATAACACAGACATTGTTTGAGTCCTATTATTTCTAAACGTAAAATGTGGAACCTCTCCAACTACTTTACTTACATCCTCATCTGTCATCAGTATTGGCCGATTTTTTCTTCACTATGTCACACACATAATTGATATTACTAGAATACGTCAAAACAACCAAATTCATACCACTATCCTCTTGGCTGCATATCTTCTGATTGATGCTCAAGCTTATCAGAAAAATAGGGGCCAATTCCACTTCTACTACCTTCTTCAATGGCCTGCTCTATAGCTCCTATTCTATGGCCATGTTCTAGCAATTTAATACGTATGGTATCCAAAGCCTTCTCTAAGGATACTGCAAAAGTGTGTAACCACATTACCCTGAGGACCTAATTCTTAACCACATTTCTGGGAATATGCCTAGGCTGCATACTCATATTATGCAGAATGTTATTATTATAGCAGAGCGATAAATTCAGGAAATTGCAGAGGGATTCAAAGGACTTTCAAAAAGGCCATGTATTCTCCTGGCCCAAGGAGAATGAACCATTGATGAGTCAGGTGAACAGCTCTGATGGCTCTGATCTTCCCACAGTGAAAGCATCACATCACACCACTGTCAATGAGGAGAATAACCTTCAACAACTGAAGGGGCTGTGTAAGTCCAGGAAAGAAGGGGTAATGAAATGGTGCTTTAGTAGATGACTGTGGTTCTGAATCATCATATAAAACAAAATGAATTTTCAGACAGTGATTCCAGTGAGTATTTGAAGGAGCAGTATGACAACATATTTTACAGCAGTGAGTAACAGAGACAAGAAACAAGCTGAAGGAATTAAGTAGCCATATTGTTTGTACCGAGCACATGCTGATTGATTTAGAGGACAAGGCAAGAAAAAGTTAGCAATATGAGACTGAACAAGGTGTTGGAAGGAGAGGAAAGTTTGACTGTAATAAATTTGTGAAAGCCAAACATGGAACTAAGGCAAATACTGTCTGGGGCTCAAGAAAGCATGCAAGTTGCCATCACCACTGGAAAACAGAGTATCTAGACTTACAAAAATTTTTTTTTTCAGTTTTTGTCCAGCTATGAGAAGGAGCAAGTTTTGTCACAGCCCTAGTGACCAAAGAGGCAGATTATGTTTGAAAGTAGACTGGAAATATCAAATCATGATTTCTTTGCTTGAATTCTGCAACAAATGAACAATTTCTGCCCAAAATAATGAAGGTCGGTGAAGTAGAATTTCTTTTAAATTAGTGTTTTCATCATTTGTCAAAGTGTTTTTCCTCACTGGAATTTAGGTGTTCACATCAGCCCCATCAGTGATGGGGCATTTTTATCTGATTCAGGACTTTGTGAACTAAGAATCTTTAATAGAGGGATACACTAAAAATCATGCATGTTTGGAAACAGTTGAAACTGAACAGAAACACTGTGATATGCTGATGACAATACTGTGGTTACATGCTTTTTGGGGGAGTGGTTTAGCAAGAGAAAACTTAACATGGAGCACATGAGCAGTCCTATAGGATGATGGTATGTTAGTACTTTTGAGATTCCTATCAATGTTAGTTGATGGTAAGCAATAAACAGGGTTATGATTGGGTCTCCAATCGCATCCATGTTGTTATGTGTTCAAGACACGGATATCAAGAAATTCACCACAACAGCAAACCTCTTAAGGTGAATCTCGGCATCCGTGATGAGAACACTTAATAACAGGTTATGATCAGTGACCCAATCATAACTCTTTGTAGTGAATGGAGTTTTATTTTATCTGAGTACTACCAGTTATAAAAACAACGTGCAGTGTTTTACCAGCTTTTAAAGCCATTAAAGTCTTAGAAAGTGCTTTAAATTCTTAGCCCAGCGGAAAAAAATCAGGGATGGTTTTTAGATCCCACATCTAATTTGGATTAGAATAAATTTACCACAGACTGATGACTGTAAAGTTCTGGGGACAAAAAAATATGTGTTAGGGTATTCAGGCACACTTGAGAGTAAATCAACATCCCTTGTCTGAGACTCAACCATAGCAGTGCTTACATCAGGAAGAGTTGATATGGTCAGGTCTCATGCTACAGTAGCACAAAACAGGATTATGTTTTTTCTGATTTTGGAGTGGAATCACGGCGCTCCATTATGTATGAGTTTTTTGACTGTTATGAAGTACTGATGGAAGAATGACTTGCTTGGAAATAATTGCCGTAATCAATCTGTTTAGAA
>NC_056743.1:1163916644-1164006644 GCF_019279795.1 Protopterus annectens
AAGAATGCTTTGAAGTTGTATCCACTCACAATAATGACAGTCTTTCTTCCTCAACTTTATATTTCACATTCTCTTTTAAAGGTAATTTAACTGTCATTCTTTTTAAAAACCTTCAAATTCTTAAAATCCTCAAAGCTTTTCTGCCAGTTTATAATACCTCTTTTACTCCTTCATCTAACCCTTCCCATCCATCCATCCTTCCACAACCCATTTTCCCATTTTTTCATATGGGGTCAGTTTCTCACTTCAACAGTGACAATCTAGAGCCAAGGATTACACCACTAGGTGGGTAGCCATGCCACAGTAGTTCTTCCACACCACATATACACTCACATCTATGGCCACTTTAGAGTGTTTAATACACCTACTGCATGTCTTTGGAATGTGGGAGGAAACCCACACAACCACAGGGAAGACATGCAGACTCCACACATAAGTCACCCCAGCCAAGAATTGAACTGGGGAACCTCTCGCTGGAAGGTGAAACACTATCTGCTGCACCACTATGCCACCCTTCTTCTAATTCTTCCCATGAAACCAGTAAATGTTTTTATATTATTAGCTTATTATACCATCATTTCCTTTCTCCTTTTGTATCTTTTCATATTTTACGCAACTGCATTTTCCCACAATATCCCTTTCCATCACAATTTCCAATTTCCAGTCTCCTTCCTTCTTTCCATACTTTTTTGTACTTTAACCATTTATTTTTGTTTCATTTCTTTCACTGTTTTATTACCTGGAGAAGATTCACTGATGCCTTGAGTTTGACTGGAGTAGCTGAATTCATCCCTTGATGTTTAATAGCACTGCTTTTTAACAGAATTCAATCTTGATGCCCAGAAAAAAAAAAAAAAAAGACTTATCTGTAACAATTCCTATTTTTTTTCATGGGGAAACATATATGCTCCTTGTAAATGGGTTAATTTCCATAAAACATACATATTTAGCATATATGTTTTCTCAAATATAACACCACTGAATTGTTTTCCAGCATATTGTCAACTTCCTAATTTTTCTAATATTTATTTCTACTGATTCACTACTACTTTTCTATGTCTTTCAAACTTTAAGCCTAAGGAACTAATCTTATTTATTAAACAAATAAATGACACCCATCTTCATTGCTGCACCAAAACATTTGCTTTCTTCTTCATACAAATGTAGTTCTATTTTCTCTTCTAAGATATCAGCTCTTGTCACTACCTCTTTCATCCTTACTTTTTTTAGTTTCATCACTAAACCATCTGTGTTAAGATAACAAAAGCAATTTCACCTAATTTCTTATCTCCCATCTTTCTTCCATCTCACTCCCACACATCTCCTCTACAGCATTTATCATCACAAAGACATACTTGGGCACAGCTGTTTCACCCCACCACACACCTTAAACCTTCTTCTCAGTCGTTCATTCACCATCACCAACAATCATGAGATTTTATGTACTGATTGTAGCACCTCCATAGCTTCTCTTCCTACTTCATGCCCTTTCAATATTATCCATATCAGTCTATGACACATTTAGCCAGATACTTTCACTATGTCACATGCAAATGCTCTCTCATCACCTTATTCTCTCACTGCATTACCACTTGCTTCTTTCACTATAATTAAAATCTCCCCCCCTTACTTTTTAACCCTAAATACCAATTCTTTTAAAATTTCCTATAATATTTTCTGAAAACATTCTTCAATATTCTTATAAATAATATCTAACCTGTATGCCCTAATGTTATAGGCCTTCAACTGTGCAAATCTTTATTCTCTCCCTTCCTCCTTATACAGTGTATCACCCTTCTTCTTGTCTCTTCCACTGTAAGACCATTATGTAGCCCCTCTATTATACACAAAACTGGCTTTCCATTTTTTAACTATATGTTGACCAGGTAAACCCACTGAACATAACGGTCCCATTTTTCAAGAGTCACATATTAGGCAAATGAAGGTGGAAGGAATCGGTCCCTGTACCCCGGGCGCAGGAAGCAGATGATTAATAGCTTAAAGATTTAGTCCATTGCATTAACTGCCAGGCTGTTTTCAAACTTGTAATTAATTAATGAATGAATTAATTTATTTATTTAAGTTTGATGACCGGGGGAGTCCACTGGGCCAAGAAGAGCCCACTTTCAGTGAAGGCCTGGAGAGAAAAGCTCCACAATAATTGCAAGTTACATTTCACATGTTACAAAAGGACATAGTTCATACAGCTAATTAAACATTTACAGATAAGACAATGACTGGAAGGTTCAAAATGAAACAAGGGCCCTCCCAAACCAAAGGATAATCTATAAAGGTGGACCAACTATACCAGTGTCCCCCACCACCTTGGTACCTCAGTAAACCTCTCTCAACTTCTAGGTCTTCAAAATCTGATGCTACATTGATAGCAGTAAATGTTCAGGGTCTGTGGAACTAGCATGACAAGCTGAAGCACATATTAAAGATATGACGGCATTAGTAAATGCTCTCAGATCTATAAACCATCTCTGGATTCCCATGCCCTCTATTTTTAATCACAGACAGCACCACAGTTACGTGGTTCATAAACAAACAGGGATAAGGACCAGATCTTACTCCATTTGCAAATTAGTTACAATAGCCTGGGAACTAGCAACTCAGCACAATTTATCCCTATAGGCTACTTAAATTCCATATGAACAGAATTTTGTGGAAGACAAGTTGAGTAGGACCAAGAGAGATCCCAGTGAATAGAAACTGCACCCTGGAGTCTTCAAGAAATTAATTCAACTGTGGGAAACTCCTCTATTAGAGCTGTTTACCTCCATTTACAACAGACAGGTAAAGTTGTTCTGCTCCAGAACTCCTTGCACAAAGGCCTGGAAGACAGATGCCCTTTCATTCCCATGAACGAGAATGTTTCTAAATGCTTTCCTACCCTTTCTACTGATAACCAAGTTTCTTCAAAAGATTCAGAAGGGCTCTCCACAAATGGTACTGGTAACTCCCTTTTGGCCCAGGCAACAGTGCTTCTCCTTTCTTCTGAAAATGGCCATTAACATTAGTCCTTACTCCACGGGCGGCATCATGCAGTACTAATTCAAAGAAATATGGTAAAACCATAAGGAACCTTCAATCCCTGCAGCCTTGGAAATGGGCATCTATGCCACATCAACATATTTAGTCTGACTTTTGCAGGTCTTTCAGGGACTCCGTTCTTTTAACTGCAGTGGATGTCTGATGTGCTTTCTATGTGAGCGATGGTATCCTAAAACACAGTACCACAGACCATATTTGTAAGAAATAGCTTGCCTAAGCAAACTCTTAGCAGTAGTGCCCCAAAACGCTCATACACAAAATTCAGAACATTTCTGGAATTAAATACTTCATGTCTACATGTCACTACATAGTCATAAAAGGGATGTAAATGCCTTGTGCACATATTCAAAAAAAGTGTAAAACAGTGAGCTCCTGCAGCAAGACCCCGAAACATGCAACGGTTTTACATTTAAAATCCAAAACACCAAAAACGGGGAACAACGCCATGAAAGAGACATGAAGTCTATGTGCACTCACTGATAAAAACGCTCAATAAATTGTGAAGTCTTGTCAACCAGGTGTCTCTTTCATGGTGTTGAAACAGTCTTATTTTTGCTTATCATGCATACAACAACCAATATGGCATAAGCATTTGTTCGTGAACAGAAATGTACATCTCAGAATAGGACTTAATAAAAACAGATGAGTAAAGACAACACTGCAAAATAAAAACTCATTATACAATTGACAAGCCAATGAGAAATGTTACCATAGACAAGCAGGGGCTGATCAGAGATTACCGAAAGTACAAACTGCAATCCAGCCAATTTAGTTCAAGGACTGGACCTCAAAGATGCACAGCTGAAATGGGAATCTGGTACATACAGGAGATGCACAAACCAGTTAACAAGTGTTCAACAACCAGTTGCTTAGCAACTAAGTGCAGAAGAACCACCAGAAGACTGAATATCATAATCAAATAAGTGATGGATGATGCTACTTAACCTTTGGCAGAAAAACCGTATGCCCCAAGGCAGACAAACATTTGACCAGATCCTCCACAAAGAGGGCTGGATAATCATTAGCATTCCAAACAAAACTGACTGACTATTAGTGAACCCCAGTGGCTAGACAGTCCAGAGACATTGCTGATCAAAGCCACCATGTACTGCTGAACAGCCTGCACAATGAGGACAAGGCACATCCACCAGAAGACAACCATGGAAGTCCCACCTACGTCCCTGTTCCAAACCCAGTGGGACTATAAAACCATGGCACATAGTACCTGAAAAGACACCAAGATGAAGTTTAATGTGAGGGGGGAGTATATTTACTTATATATATTTGTTGACCCAGTCAGTGGGCTAATGCTAGACCCTTTTCAGCCTCTTTCTGGGTCACATAGCAACACAAGACATGCAAAAGTATATCTTACAATGCAGTCCTGAAAAACATACATATGGAGAGGCACAAATTTACATAGCATTGCAACATACACCCATGGTGGTAATGACAGATACAATATCATTTCCAATGGGTTGGTAAAACAGGACATGCACTATAACACAAACAGAGCTCAAAGACAATGCATAAAAACATAACTGAATGACAGAAGCAAAAATTTGTACAAAATATTACAATATGTATGGTAGTAATGGCAGAACCAATACAAATTTCTCTAAATAGTTAAAAGAAGCTTAGCAGTAGGAGAACACAAAGTTTGCTGTGAAATGGAGAGAAAAATGGCAGCAGAACAGACAAGAAAGTGAGTAAGTAATGCACTATACATAAGAAATTAAATGTAGCTTAAGAAGTACAATGATAGGAAAATGCTGATTAGTAAGCAGCCTTGGTAAGCTGTCACTGTCAGGTTCAGCCTGTGTGTCTTATGTATGCATCCTGTAGATGCAATTTTATTTTATAGTCAAAAACAGGTAGAGTGTTCTAAGAGGTGTGTGCAAAAGCTGAAGTAGCGAAAACACATCAATGTAGTGTATACTTTATGCTACTTAATTTCAGTGAAGCATTAATTGATTTTGTTAAGTGAAACAGAAATACTACTAAATGGCTAACAGCAGCATTACCTGGGGTTTGGTAGTATGCACTTCAGTAACATTATCTCTAATTGGTTAGTGTGTATATTTTGGGACTATATTAACTAATGAACCTACCTACCACTAATGTTTCTATGTAGTATGAATAATGACAACTCTATATACAAATCATATTAATTTTACTTATTAAGCTGATGCTAATGTCATAAATGTGCTGCCTCCAAGCTTGAAATGTGAAAGTTTAGAAATACTGTGTGTGTGTGTGTGTGTGTGTGTGTGTGTGTGTGTGTGTGTGTGTGTGTGTGTGTGTGTGTGTGTGTGTGTGTGTGTGTGTGTGTGTGTGTTTCTTGCCTGGAAAAAATGTAAATTCCAGCACTTATGTGAGTAAAGATGTGGTTACTGTTCTATGTTTACTCAAATGCATGACATTTACTTATACTCCTAGTGTTTTAGCTACAACTGCATACTAATGTGTCAGTGCACATACAGCTCGAACAGTAACATGTTGATTTTTATGTTTTCTTAGAGGAAGTGATGAACAGAGAGGCTCATAGCTACAGTGTGGTAGTTAAACCTCTCTAAGCATTTTCAATATTTGAAGTTGGTGAGTAGAAGACAGTCAATTGAGTGGCAGTTCCTACCACTGGCTGACAGGTGAATAAGAAGATTCACTTTGCAAACAGGAGCAAGTGGTACACATACAAGATTGCCACCTCTGCCCTTCTTTTATAGTAAAAAACTGATGTCCTCTAAAGGTGGGATTTCATTCTACCCAAGGAAAAGGTGGTGGTAAGTAGGAATATGAAGACCATTGAACCAAAATTCAGAAAAAGACATGAGAAATTCACTGTTACATTTAATAGAATGTGGTGTGAAAGGCCTGCTTAAACACAACTGTGTTATTTTTAATAATGTACTTGTTAGAGAAATATGTATTTGAATATATGTGAAGTGCTAGTTTTAAAAGCAAAGTAGTATGTAATGCATTTTATTCTATTAATGATATAACAAAAAGGATGAATTCATATGTAAATGCAAGAAGTTTTTGAAACTGCAGTGTGCCTTGTTGCAAGTTGGCATCTGACCCTGGCAACTGCTAGCTCAGCAAGTTCTAATGTTTATGCTTTTCACAAGTGATCATAGGTTCATAGGTTTATACTAGGCTATCTGCCCTAAGGCATTTATAAGCCTAGCCCAAAGTTTTGTGGCTTACGCCACCCCTTATATGAAAAAATACTGCGCCCATTAGTTTGTTGTGCCTCTGTCCAGCAGTGACACAGAGATGATTCCCGGGGTAAACCCACGATCTCCCATCCACAGGTCAAGATTTCTCTTGAACAGAGCCAGCGAGGTGCTCTGCCTCACATGGACCGGGATTTTATTCCACAGCATAGGGAGTCTCTGAGTGATAAATCTATCCCTCCAGCACGTCCTATTTATATCCATGCTAAGGTTTAATTATCTGCTGGGTCAAGAAATTAAATATGTGAAATAATGAAAATCTTCTGCTCTTTCCTGCTGGGATGATTGACCTTGTGTATTTGTTACTAGATAACACGCAGCTGTTGGGAAAGTGTTACAGGGGAACAAAGAAGTGTATTAGAAGACTGAATCTGCTATTGTATTCGAACTAGCCTGGAACCTTTAAGAAGTAACTTTACAGAAAGACATTATGTCTGACCAGGTGGTGAGCAAGGCCGTATTGTTAACAGAAGAAAACTTTTTTTTAAATATACAGCATCAGCATTATTTTATGAATAGAATACTATAAGCTAAAGTGATGTAGATGCCCTGTGACTGACCACGTCAGTAAGGTGGGCACAACTTGAATGTAAGTAACTATAAAAATTGTGTACTTCTTATTTCATGTCAGACAAAATTCTGTACTTGTACGTTTTTTTGCCTCCTGGTGTACAGTAGTAAACTTTTGAACCTGAACCTCCTGTGTATTGATCTCTTAATTTTATTTAACAGTTTGGTCCTTCTTAGTCGGAAATCCCTCAGACAGCTGCAGATCAGAGTCTACCGGTGGTCGAATACTGCACAGGAGAAGTTACCGAAATGGTTCTTCTTGGGTGAAAAGACCTCCGACTGAATTATCGTTTAAAGAAGCTGGCCACTTTCTGATCTGTGGCCGAAGAGTGGATCTTGGACGGCTCAATGCCGGAGGCTCAGGTAGGAAGATTTTTGCCTTTTTGCTGTTTTAGATCAGGGACTAGGTTACAGTAAATATTGTTGTCAAGATTTGTTATGCAGATCAGGGACAAGAGGAATTACTGTGTATTTGGTCATAGATCAGGGTAACAGAATAAGGTAGGCAGTTATTCTAGATAAACTGTGAAAGGAACTGAAATTTTGGTACCACGTGATAAGGGTTACATAACATTTTCTTTTAACATAGGAAATCAGTGCACTAAAACATTGCGAGATCCGCCCCTAACCGAAGACGCAAAATATATGCAATCACAACATTCTGATAATAGTAGTATAAGATCCAAACAGGAGTCACCACAGGAGATAAATTCAGTATACGTAGTATCTTCTTTATTGAGATAAAAAACACAAGCGCTTTCATGTAGTTAAACTACGCTTCTTCAGGTGTAATTAAACAGTAAAAACAAGATTCTTATATATGGAACATTTTGGCGCGCAAACCAAAAGTTTAAACAATAATGGTTACTGCCCAATTCATTAATTGTATTCACATTTCGTATATTAAAGGAACAGTGTATGCAAAGCCGTTAAACACGGCTGCAAATACCAATGAAGTTAAATACTTTACTAAGCCATATCACTATAATGCAAAATTAACATAAAAAGATTTTTGTTATACTAAAAAACTGTCATGAAAACCTCTTTAAAAACCACACTGATATAGCGTGAAACAAAATTAGATCGTATCCGATCATAAAACACAAATGTAATGCCTGAGACGTCCATATCTAAGACAAGTCTCGGAATGTAAGAAACATAAAAACATAAAAAGCACATCAAGGATACATTACAGAAAACATCCTATCTATTCTAGTTTAAGATGATATGTTAGAAGTCCTATACACAGGGAAATAAAACTGAAACTGCTTCGATCAACATGCAACCCTTGATCCTGTATAAAAAATGGATAGCTTATGTATCAAACAAATATAAATCTGATCGGAAGTAAAAAATGATTTTGGACATCTCAAAGATCTAATAATGTGTTACACTAAAGCTTAAATAAATATTAAATAGATATTTAATAGATCTAACAGCTCTAACCAAGCAGACATTCTAGGAAAACTGAGTAACACTTGTCAAAGAAATTCTCCGATGACGTGGGTTTAAGAGTATGTGTCAATCTATTCTAAAGGGCCAATCGATACATCCCAACATTTGTTACAACACTTACCTAAGGGTATATTTACTTAAAAACACTTATAAAAGTTATTGCCCTGAACTTCCATTATAAAGACAAAGATGAACTAATAAAGATATAATAATGCTTAATGGCTATTTCTATTACCATATGTATAAACCATGAGAGTTGCAATAGCATTCGCATAAACATTAAGGTGAAATTACGTTAAAAAGGTCTTATGTTGATACTATTCAAAATACTAAGTAAAACACAAAAATGGAAACAAAATGCCTACATGCATAGCATTATCTTATGTTAGTGTTTCGCTTTAATAGTGCAGAGTGTAAGAGATCGAAAGTAGCGCTAAATGCCAGAATTCGTATAAAAACCTGCTGGTGGAAGGCAGCAAGTCCGATGGAAATGGACACTGCCTGACTCCCATAGAGACTATGTAGTGGGATTACTACAACTGATGCCTCAAAGTGTATTACAAATAACAAGCTTATATATATCCTACCAAAAGGCAAAACAAGAGATAGGGAACTGGTCAGACTAAGACCAGAGTTGGGTACAGAAAATGTTGTTAAACGCAATATATGATTGCACTTATTGTTACCAAGGTCATAGATATTATAACCAATAGGCTTGAATTACAGCCAATAACATATAATAATCATCTCAAAAAGTCCTTGATGGTAATAGGGACAAATGTATAAACTAATAGGATACTTTTAAAACTGTTTTCTGAAACCTTACTTAAGGATTTTATTATAGAAAATTGTTCAAAAGTGTGCTAAAACTTAACTAGCTATCTTGAAGCATATTAGGAAAAAAACTGAAGCAACTTGATCATATATTATGTGATATGATAAAAGATAAATTATGAAGAAAGAAAAAGGAAGTTACTTGAATATATTGTGGAAAACTAAAACAGCATGATAAAATATACATGTGTATGTAGTATATATCAAAGGTCTATATAGGTACATTGCTGGTATTAACCTACCGCTCCATGAAAATATAGAGCATGTAAAAATGTAAAAGATATAAAAAACATAAATAAAAAATATGTATAGGAAAATGCATATGAAAAATATATATATATATATATGTATGTATGAAAATATGTTGTTTGATATATGTTAAATGTTAGATGTACATACAAAGAATAATAAAAAATAAAAAATATATATATGTGTACTAAAAATTCAAATATAATGTATTTTTTAGAACTTTATCTATTTTATCCCATTCACAATGTATGTATGAAATTCATGAATGAGTACATTATCTAATGAGAAAGGAATACACAAAAACCTCATATATGATATGTTTTTTAATTCTATATTTATCCTGTCTCATGCACATTGTAAATATATGTATTACTCATGAATAAGTACATAGTTTCGGTGAAATGAATATATATTCAATACCCCAAAAAATACATATTCAGTGCCCCAAAAAATACCTGAAAAAAGGGGGCTGACCAGCTAGGTCAGAGAAAAAAAGGAAAATGGGTACTGACCTGCTAGGTCAGGGAAAAAGGAAAATCAACCATTAACTAAAACTTGCAACAAACATCTCGATCTATAACCTATAAAATTATAATTTATGATATTATAGTTTTCTGCTGTTAAGGATAGGTTTAATAGATACAAACTGGTTAATACCAGGATAAATGTGAGCTTTCAAGGTAAAAATCCATTTAAGTTCTTTAATAGCTAGCTGATTGGTGTTGTCGCCTTCTCTATGGTTAATGACCAGTAACTCCAGAACCTTAAAGCTAAACGTGTGGGTTTTGTATTCAATAATATGTTTAGCTAGGGCATTACATTCATGCCCTTTCTTGATGTCATAACAGTGATTGTAAATTCTATCATGGAGTCTCCTCTTAGTAAGGCCCACATAAAACACTTCACATTTGTCACAAAAAGCTAAATAAATTAAATTTACACTATTACAGTCACTATAAAACCTTGGTACAAAAGTAAAAAACCCTTCAAGATGTTGAAAACTAACACTCTTAGAGATGAACGGACACATGTGACAATGCCCACAAGGAAATGTACCCTGTAGATCACTTGCTCCATTAATATTATAAGGAATCTTTTCTAGACAAAGTAACTGTTTTAAATTGTTACAAGTCTTGTAACTGAATCTGGGATAATCGCCCACTATTGTTTTCGTAAATGGGTCCGTAATTAAAACATTCCAATTCCTATTAATAATTTTGTTGAGATTGATGACATCACTGGTGTATTTAGTAACATAACTCAACTTATCAGTGAATTTATCACTATTTTTTATATGGGGTTTAAGGATGTTCCTAATATAGTCATCCGGGTCATGCGTAACATTCATCTTCCTAATAATTTCCTGCCTACATTCTGTAATTAATTTGATAGGGTAGCCTCTCTCTCTAAACAAGAGTTCTAATTTGTTGAGTTCTGATTTTAAATCAGTCCTGTCACTACATATTCTATATATTCTATGCATTTGATTTAATATGATCCCCTTAAAAGTGAATCTGGGGTGCATACTTTCAAACCGGAGTACTGTGTTCCTCCAGGTAGGTTTCCTATATAATGAAGTAACAATCTTATTTCCTACAAGCTCCAATGTCAAGTCTAAATAGTGTATCTGATAAGGAGATGTCTCAGCTGTAAACCTTAAGAAAGAAGTGGTGGCATCTAATTCTTTGATAAAGTTAATACACTCAGATTCTGTGCCTTCCCATATAAAAAGAACGTCATCCACAAATCTCTTATACATTCTTATTCTACTAAATTTTGCATGTTTAAACAAATGGTTACGCTCCCAGTTATGAACTACAAGATTAGCGTAACTATTTGCACAGGGGGTGCCCATGGCAACCCCCCATTTTTGCAAATAAAGTTGGTCCTGATATAAGAAAACATTGTTGTTGAGTATTAACGTTAACATTAACGTTCTGATAATGTTAGGTATTATACGAAGTGGCTTAACAAATATGAATTTGATGGTAAATTAGACAAAACTTCACTGGTTAAACTCCTTAAGCAACTTAAATCCGATGCGGAAGGTCAGGCAAAAAAGCAACGCCAATTAGGCATTCCTCAGGCACACAGGTGGATTGAGGAAGCAAACCGTAGGGAACAGAAGACTAAAAATTCAAAAGCATTATTTTTAGATAAAGAAGATAATAACATAGTAATAGCAACGGCTCCTCCTTCACTGCCCCCTCCATTGCCTTTTTCAGGATATGAAGTGGGTGGACAGGCTGGTCCGCCTCCGCGTTATCCTGAGGTCTCAGTGAGACCACAACCATTTGTTAGAGATACTATTGAAACTAGGTCCCAAACACGTAAAATACATGGGGACACAGAATCGTATCAAATAGAGAGAAACCTACAGGATGAGAATGAGGAAGAAATGTGTCTGCTTATAGAGGTCCCAAATCCTCAGGCAGGACAGACAGGGCAGGACCCAACTCTCTTAGTATACAGACCATGGACACCGGAGGATATCCGGAGAGCTACTGAGGGAATTCCCCATCCGAAAGTTAATTTTATGAAATTTTTAGAAGATTTGCAAGGCATGAGGTTGAGTTACCACTTGAATGGGGAAGTAGTAGAAAAAGTAGTCAGACAAATTATAGGCACATGATTTGTGGCACCTGGAATCCTCGTAATGCAGAGTTTAAACCACTCCCACATAGTGACGCAGAACTAGACAATAGAGTGAAAGGTCTTACGGACCGAATCTCAGAGAAATGGAAACCTAGAGCAGACTGGACTTGCATTAACCAATGCATACAACAGGAAAATGAGACGGTAGATGGGTACTATGCTAGATTATTGGAATGTTTTTATAACCATAGCGGTATGACAGTTCCTGAAAATCAAGTGAATGATTCCCCGTAAGAACAATTGAAGAATGCATTTTTAAAAGGTTGCATTGCACCTATCAGTATCTTCATTACGAAGCATATGATAGATCATCGAACAAGTAGGCTACAAGCCTTACTTGAATATGCTAGGCATGCTGAAAGACATTTTAATAGCAAGAAGAAGAAGGCGCAAGTCTTCACTGCTGAAGACGGAGCTGAAGTATTTGTGTTACAGTTAGGCAAAAAGGGAAAGAAAAATACCCAGGGAAATAAACAGTCTGACAAATTTTCAAAAGATTTTGAAGAAAGGAAAAAGAGAGGTGAATGCTTTAAGTGCGGGAAGAAGGGACATCTAGCGAGGGATTGTAAACAGAATAAGAAGGTAATCACAGAAGACAAGGGAGATGAGGACTGACTACATGATATTGAAGATACATCATGCAGAAGTCAGAAATCATCAGGAGAAGTTAATAAACAGAGGACAAATGTAAATGTGATAGAAGGAATAGAGGAAGTGCAAGTAGATATGGAGGATGAAGAAAGTGAAATTTTGGATTTAGCATTATTGAGCTTAGAGCTCTACTTAGCGGACACAAAACCGGAAGTTACACTTCTGGTGGAGGGAAGTCAAATTCCTGTGTGACTCAGTTGCATCACGGACCCTGATGCACCCCTCCAAGTTACCAGAACATTCTGAATCACCTGATTATATATTAGTGAAAGCTGCGAATGGACAGCTATACCGGGAACCACTCTCCCATGATATAGCAATAACTGACCCTGTTTCAGGTATGACTCAAAGAAGTAAGATTGTTGTTTCTGCAAAGTGTCCAGTGAACCTATTGGGTAGGGACCTTATGCAGATATTTGTCATAGCAGTAGTTCCGACTGTGCAGGGTATGGAGGCACAGAGGCAAATGGACACTTTTGTGGTGCGATCGGAGGGTGAAACTTTTTATTGGTACAGCCAGGACCTAGTTACGACTGGTCCAGGGGCAGTAACCGAGGAACTAATGAAGGTAGCCATCAGTAAAGCCCCATCCCTTGACACTGATCGACAGCATTTGTTACACTGTACTCTATACTACTGTAATACACCAGGACCTGATAGAGAATATGAGCAAGAATTGTTCAAAAATCGTGCAACTAGATTAGTATTACGTACTTTGTATTGGGATACTGAGGGGAACAGTGTGGTTAGCTGTATTACCTCAAGAATTCCTTGCATTATATAGATCAAATCGATTGCCACATGTCAGCTTGACCAAGAACAAAAACGTAAAATGAGCAGACTTAGGAGAGAAGGTAACAAGATGGGAGAAACAGACTGACTTAGAATTGTCAGAACAGGGGATACAGAAAAAAAAAGTTGAATTGGTTGACGCAGGCGCACCCGGCTGTACACTTGCAATCTAGTGAGGACAGCTGATTAGTATTTTTATTAGAAGAAGAAGAGAAAACCTTATGTGAGATACCAACGACTCTTTGGTCAACAGGCAAGTCAGACGTAGGACTTATTCGAACAGCAGGACCGGTTACAATTACACCGAAGTCAGCATTTAGGCCACAGAAAAGACAATACCCTTTGAGGAAATATGCAGAAATAGGAATCAAGCCTATAATAGCAGCATTACTCAGGGAAGGAGTACTGGTAGAATCTCCTGATTCACCATGTAATACACCCCTATTTCCTGTTAAAAAAGCAAACGAGGAATGGTGGATGGTTCAAGATTTACAAGCTGTAAACAATGCAGTGATACCCAGAGCACCCACGGTGCCAGACTCACATACTTTGTTAAATGACTTAAAGCCCCAACAGAAATATTTCTCTGTGGTAGATATCAGTAATGCTTTCTTTTCAATACCTATACATCCTGATAGTCAGTACTGGTTTGCATTTACATTTCAGGGTAAAAGGTATACCTATACTCAACTACCACAGGGATATTGTGAGAGCCCAACAATATTTGCACAAGAAATGGCTAGCAACCTGGCAGGGTTTACCCCACCAGGAGGTAGTCAAATTCTACTTTACGTAGATGACATTTTGCTAGCAGCCTCCACCCAGCAGCAATGCAGGGAAGATACTGTAGCGCTATTGAAATTCTTAGCAACACAAGGACACAAAGTAAACAAAGTTAAGTTACAACTCTGGAAAAAGCAAGTTAGATACCTAGGATACGTGATATCCAATGAAGGTAGGATATTAGACGAGGATAGAAAGACAGCAATTTTACAAGCACCCAAACCAGCAACCAAGAAGGAAATGATGTCCTTCTTGGGGACAACTAATTTTTGTCGGAGTTGGATACCAAACTATGCTTTGGAGTCTGCTCCACTGACTGACTTGATATATAAAACACCAATGGCAGCACAAGATTTATTACAATGGACACCCGAAGCAGAAACGGCTTTCTGTAGATTGAAGCAGTTGATAGCTTCTTCATTAGTTTTAGGACTCCCAAATCATCATAAACTGTTCTTTCAGACCGTAGATTGCAAGCAAGGATATATGACGTCAGTGCTGATGCAACAACATGGGGATAAGCAATGCCCCATAGCCTATTATTCATCACAGTTAGACCCAGTGGCGCAATCTTTGCCTCACTGTGTACAAGCAGTGGTTGCAGCTGCAATGGCAGTACAGGCCTCGGCCTCAGTGGTATTATTCCACCCTCTCACATTGAGAGTGCCTCATGCAGTCGCGATAATTTTACTGCAAGAAAAAGTAGTATATCTTTCTCCTGATAAACATCTTTCATGTATGACTATACTGCTGAGCCAACCTCATATGACAATTGAACGATGTATGACATTAAATCCATCAACACTACTCCCATCTCCTGCAGATGGCACACCGCACAGCTGCCTGCAGGAAATTGAACAGTTAACCTTGCCTAGACAAGATCTCACAGATATGCCCTTGGATAATGCTGAGGTGACATATTACATGGACGGCTCATGCAGAAGGGGCCCTACAGGGAAGAATCTAGTGGGGTATGCAGTAGTCACAGACACTGAAATTTTAGAAGCCCAACCCTTACCACATAACTTGTCTGCACAAGCAGCAGAATTGATAGCTTTAACACGAGCATGTACTTTAGCAAAAGACAAATGTGTAAACATATATACTGACAGTCAGTATGCTTTCTCTACAGTACATGTATTTGCGCAACAATGGAAAAATAGGGGAATGATAACATCTAATGGAAAACCAATTAATCATGCACAATTTATTTTGGAATTATTAGAATCTGTCCAGTTGCCTACTAAAGTAGCTATTTGCAAATGTGTAGCTCATACAAAACAACAGGATAGGATTTCGAAAGGCAATGCGAGAGCTGATGCAGCTGCAAAGCAAGCGGGCTCAGACTCAGAAACTTTACTTTTGAATGAGGAATTACAACCCTCCGAGATTTTAGATTTAGACATGTTAAAAACAATGCAGACGCTTACTACAAAAGCAGAAAAACAAAAATGGGAAAAACAAAGCGCAATTCTCGAAAATGGACTGTACATTTCCAAAGAGAAAAAAAACGATATTGCCGTCTAATTTATTTAGATATGCAGCTTTGTTGAGCCATGGCCAGTGCCATGTCTCAACAGGGGGGGTGGTACAGTTAGTAAACCGAATATTCCAAACATACGGATTCACAAATTATACAAAAAAATTTTGTGCAGCTTGTCATACTTGTAACAAGCACCATGCACAAGGGGCATTTAAACCTAAACAAGGAAGTTTTCCTATACCACCATATCTGTTCCATACTATTTGTATGGATTTCATAGAGTTGAACAAATGTGAAGGGAAACAATATTGCCTAGTCATTGTAGATATGTTTTCTAAATGGGTAGAAGCTTTTCCAACCAAAAATCTGGATGCAGCAACAGTAGCGAAAGCCCTGATAAAAGAAGTAATCCCTAGATTTGGCATACCGGAAAGGATTTATAGTGACAATAGCACACATTTTGTTAACCAGGCAATCCAGCAACTTGGAAGATTTTTTGGAATCTCCTTGAAAAATCATTGTGCCTACCACCCACAGTCTGCAGGACTGGTGGAAAGGTACAATGGGATCCTTAAAAACAAGCTTAGGAAATTAGTTAGTGAGACCCAGAAGAGTTGGATATACTGTTTGCCTTTAGTGCTGCTGAGTATGAGAATGGTTCCAAATGTGAAGGGTTTGACTCCCTTCAAAATGTTTTTTGGGAGAGCATATTATGTGCCTCAGTGGAAAGCTCTCATGCCTGCAGAGCAAGAGGCTGACAGTTCATTATCTAGTTATATGAGGAAACTGTTAACAAATAAATCTGTTTTTCAGTTTAACTCTTTTTCAGATAAAGAGCAGACCAGACCGGTGGAAGCAGTTCTGGCTCCGGGAACTTGGGTATGGTTAAAAGTGACAAAGAGGAAGAATTGGGTGAGTCCAAAGTGGGAAGGACCATACCAGGTACTGTTGGCAACACCTACTGCAGTCAGAGTGGCTGAGAAGACATCCTGGGTCCATTTGACACACTGCAAACTGGTAAAGAACTTTCAACTTGATAAAAACTTTGTGACTGATATACAACAAGGGCAAAATGGCCAAGAATAAAGTGAAATGCAGATCAACCCCAGAGATGTTGCATAAATATTTTGTTGAGTATGCATTTATTAACTATAATTGTGACAATTTTCCTCTTGTTGTGGTTTTTCCTATACTCAACCACACAAGTAAAAGTGGGAAGACGTGATGAAACATCTATAGACTGGCATCCAAATTTTAACACATAACTAGCCATGAAGCGTGTATATGCAGAGACTATGAACATTTCAAATTGCTGGGTATGTACAGCTATACCAACAGCATATGGAGGACTGTTAATGTCCGCTGTCCCTCTGGGGATAAATGAGACTTGGGAAAATTTGCTTTTTGACACAGGGACTGTGAGATCACAGGACAAAATAGCTTTATTTTTACCTGTCACACAAAAGGGAATTATATGTTTTTATAAAAATGACACTCTCCAGCTAGGGTGGAGCAATTGTAATACAACCATTACTTATAAATGTTACATTAAAGTTAGGAGTGGGGGATACTGTCTGTAATACCAACTATGATTCATATCGGAGTTCAATGAAAACAACATTGGATGAAATAAGACAAAATCCTGTTTTAACTAAACAGTTATCTATCATAGATAAGAAAATGTTTCATGCAGGGCTGGCACGTATTAGTACTAAAGTAGAAAATTATTATTTTATTTGTGGGAACAAAGCATACAAATGGCTACCTGAGAAATGGTCCGGCAGTTGTTTTTTGGGTTATCTGGTTCCGGCCATAAGACATACTGCAGAATTACCTTTGGGTAAGATACGAAACGTGAGAGAAGCAGCCTGAAAACCTGAAGGTCCAGTCGAGAAACCTGTAAATCCAGTAGGATGGATCAAAGCTGGCTGGAAAGACCATAATACCGTAAAGGACAAAAGCAAATAGACTCATATGGACTTGAGTGACAGTGTTATATCTTGGGCAGGAATACTCCCAGCATATGGAGCAGTCAAATCAATCTGGGAGTTGAGGAAGCTGTCGAAACTTCTCGAAGTAATGAGTAATGCAACTTTCTCTGCTCTACAACTGGTGACTGATGAACTGAACGCAATGAGAACTGCTGTGCTACAAAATCGAATGGCTCTTGACTTCACCCTGGCGGCGAGGGGTGGTACGTGCGTGCTTATCAAAGAAGAGTGCTGTGTGTTCATTCCAGACAACAGGCACAAAATTAATATCCACCTAGAGGTAATTCAGCAGGTATCAGCCATGATTGAACCAGGCCCAAACCCACTGACTGACTTCTTCCAGAATTTATTTGGGGGGTGGGGTTCCATCCTAATGAATATTCTGATCGCCATTTGTGTGGGTTTACTCCTATTAAGAGCATGTGTTTGTAGTGGAATTCCCTGCATAGAAAGATTAAATCAAAGATTTTATTGATGTATCTGTTACTGAAACTTTGTACCAAGATATTGAGATATAAAAATTATCTCAGACGAAACTTTTTCTGAAGTATAGATCAAATGACTCACCTAGCTGAAAATCCTTAGTGGAAGAGGTTAGGAGACGAAATGACATTATGCATACTTCAAAATAAAATAAAAAGTATTAATAGGAGGGAAAATGTTAGAGAAATATGTATTTGAATATATGTGAAGTGCTAGTTTTAAAAGCAAAGTAGTATGTAATGCATTTTATTCTATTAATGATATAACAAAAAGGATGAATTCATATGTAATTGCAAGAAGTTTTTGAAACTGCAGTGTGCCTTGTTGCAAGTTGGCCTCTGACCCTGACAGCTGCTAGCTCAGCAAGTTCTAATGTTTATGCTTTTCACAAGTGATTATCTGCTGGGTCAGGAAATGAAATATGTGAAATAATGAAAATCTTCTGCTCTTTCCTGCTGGGATGATTGGCCTTGTGTATGTGTTACTAGATAACACGCAGCTGTACAGGTGGTGAGCAAGGCCATATTGTTACCAGAGAAAAACTTTTTTTTAAATATACAGCATCAGCATTATTTTATGAATAGAATACTGTAAGCTAAAGTGATGTAGATGCCCTGTGACTGACCACGTCAGTAAGGTGGGCTGAACTTGAAAGTAAGTAACTATAAAAATTGTGTACTTCCTGTTTCATGTCAGACAAAATTCTGTACTTGTATGTTTTTTGCCTCCTGGTGTACACTAGTAAACTTCTGAACCTGTACCTCCTGTGTATTGATCTCTTGATTTTATTTAACAGTACTTTTGTCCCAATGTGCTCTACTTTAAATCAGCCAGGTTGGTACTGAATTATTGGATTTCATTGCTATAAACTTCTGCAATATTCTATAATAATGAAAATGTGCAGGTTAGCAGGTATCAGTCTGGTATCTAGATTAAATTTCCCATAAGTCAATGCTACAATGAAGTATAAAACAGTCTTAATAAAATTAGATTTATTTAAACGGATTTCATAACATGCAGCAACACAAACCATTCAACTTCAAGATTTAAACTTATTTCATATAAGTTACAGTTGCCTTTCTTTCTCTGTCATCTTAACCATAGGTTCATCTTAACCATAGGTTCATACTAGGCTATCTGCCCTAGGGCATTTATAAGCTTAGCCAGAATGTGTTTGGCTTTCACCACCCATTTTAAATGAATTTTGCTATGTCCTTTTTCGAGGTTAGTATACTCTGCCTCTGTCTAACAGTGACACAGAAGTGATACCCGGGGTAAACCTACAATCTCCCATCCACTCATCAAGATTCCTCTTGAAGAGAGAGTCAATGAGGGACTCTGCTTAACCTGGACTGGGATTTTATTCCAGAGTGAAGGGAGCCTCTGGGTTATGAATCTGTCCCTCCAGCATGTCCTATTTATTTCAGTGCTGAGGTTCAAGTCTCTCGAGCGCGTGCGTAGCTCTATGGGATTTGGATTTTCTGAGGTGCAGCATGTCCATTAATTCCGGGTTGGACATGGCCTTATACGTCAGGCACAGATCGCCTCTGAGCAGGCGGTATGCCACTGAGTAGAGCTGGAGTTTCTTTAACCGGGCAGCATACGGCAACTGTTTGAGCCCTTTGATCCTCTTGGTGAGGTACTTTTGGGGTTTTTCCAATTGCTGCAGGTGTCTGGTAAGGTACATCCCAAAAGGGGCATTGTACTCAATTATGGGCCTGATGAGGGATGAGTAAAGAGGCACGATGACCTCCCCTGATCTAGATGTGAATCCCTTCATGATTAGGTGGGCTATATAAAATGTTTTTCTAACCACTTTGGCCACGTGGTTGTCAAATGAGATATTGCTATCAACTTGGGTACCCATGTCCCCAATTACTTCTTCCGTACTTAATGGATTACCACCTATGTGGTAATTTGTGGGCACTTTGTTTTTGCCAAAGGGGATGACTATACACTTTTTGGCGTTTAGCTTGAGGCCATGGCTCTGGCACCAGTTGTCTGTTTCTATGAGGCCCTTATGTAGGATGCTTGTGTCAGCTGGAGAGTCGATTATGGTGCCCAGTTTGCAGTCATCTGCGAACTTGGTCAGCCACAGTCCTTCTGTGTTAGCCTGTACCTCTCAGAAATATATACCGAACAAGAGAGGCCCCAGGACTGAGCCTTGTGGGACACCACTTGTAACTGGTTTGGAGTCTGACATGGCTCCAGCAATTCTAACCATGTGGGTTCTGTCCTTGAGCCAGTTTGCAACCCATCTAGTGACATAGGAGTTTATATTTAAGCTGGTGAGCTTATCTATAATGCCCGAGTGGGGTATTGTATCGAAGGCTTTTGCAAGGTCCAGGTAGGCTGTGTGGACCACCTTCCCCTCGTCAATGGCCTTGGTGACTGTTTCAAAGAAATCGACCAGGTTTAAGAGGCAGGATCTGCCCTTAAAGCCAAACTGGGTAGGATCCAGTGTCTGTAGGTCCCCAATATCTTTATTTATGAGGTCCATGATGATCCTTTCCTCCATGATGATCCTTTCCATAGCTTTGCAGACCAAGCTAGTCAGGCTTATGGGGCGATTGTTTCCAGGATCCGTTGAGGCACCACCTTTGTGGAGAGGGACCACTGTTGCTGTACGCCACTCTTTGGGTACATATCCTGTAGTAAGGCTGAGATTGAACAGTAGTTTTATGTTTGGGTTTAGTTCTTCTTGGAGTTCATGTAGGACGCAGCCTGGGACACCGTCTGGTCCCATTGATGCTGTGTTTTTTGCTTTGGAGAGGGCGGCTCTTACCTGAGCATCTTTGATGTCAGGGGGGCAGCACTCTGCTGGGAAAGATATTTGCCCTTTTGGTGGGGAAGGGGGGGGGGGTTTGCGCTGAACCGGTCAGCTAGGATGTTGGCAATGTCTGTGGGTTCGGTGTATTTTTTGTCATTTTGGACTAATTCTGAGCATATCTGGGAATTCCCAAACAGGTTCCTAACATAACTAAAGAAAGCCTTGTGATTATCCTTATTGTCCTGTGCAATTTTTCTCTCGAAGCTGGCCTTAGACGATTTTATGAGTGCCCATAGTTTTTTTGCTAGTACTGATCAGAGATGCCTTCCCTTTTTGGGATTTTGCTCTATCATGTAGTAGCTTCCTCCTTCTATTGTATAGTTTGTTTATGGCTGGGGTCCACCAGACAGGATGCCTAATCTTGGAGGATTGGGTCTTGGTTTTATTTAGGATTGCATGATCCATGCATTCCTGAAGGTGTTCATAGAATGTGTTTATAAAGGATTCTGCAGTCTGTGCCGTATTTTCCACAGGCCTGGGGGCTTTGAAGGATTTCACCTCGGTTTTGAGGAGTGTGAAATTTGCTTTAGAGAAGTTTTTCACTATGGTTTTCTGGGCGGGGGCTGGGGTCGGCATGTGAATATCTAGTGAGATTAGTTTATGGTCCCATAAGCTAATGCCATGATATATCCTTTTATTTTAATAAGTCATATCCCTATTGTAAGTGTGCAGTTTGCAATTTGGAACATGTAACTGAGTGAGTATATTAACTACAAGCAAAATGGAGTATTTTATAAACAGTTTCCTTAATTAAATGCTTATCTTCAATATAAATTGTCCTCTGTGGGATTTTCACACCCTATTTCTGTGGGCTCCTCCTTGTTGAACATAGTATCGTTTGATGGTTTAGGGAATGACTGCTTGTTCATGCATCTTTTCTTCTTCTTTCGGCTTTTCCCGGTTAGGAGTCACCACAGCGGATCACCTGTTCACTCATGATTGGCAGTGGAGTTTTTACAGTGTCGAGTTGCCAGCCCGGCACCCAAGCTTCTACTGAAGGCACACACATAAAAGCACTCATGCCTAGGGCCAATTTTAGATTATCCAATCCACCTACACACTTATATAAGAAGAATACTACGTAAGCAATATCCAATCCACCTACACACTCATACAAGAAGAATACTACGTAAGCAATCATTTATTTATTTATTTTTAATTTGTTTACAGGGGAGGTCCGACTGGACACAGCTGTCCATTTTCAACAGAAGCCTGGGGAGAAAAGCTCCAGAAACAATTGCTAACATACTATACACAAAATATTTACATGAGCATTGTGGTTTACACATACAGTTATAAAATATAGCAAATAACATATGATTGCAAAAGATGATATTTACATAAGCATAGTGGTTTAGACATGCAATTAAAAGTATAACAGGTAGTAACGTGATTGTGTTTCATAGAGTATGTTTAGTAGAGATAATCTTGGAGATGTAATGAAGATAAGAGAAGAAAGAAAAAACTAAAAAATACTAGCCAGTTTGTCAAAGGAGGATATAGACAAGTTCATATGAGGTTCATTTACATTTTAAGGGAAACCTTCTCAACTTAGCCTAGGGGACAGTTAGTGGATATATATGGGACAGTGGAGAGTAGGTGGCAGTGAGTTGGTAATTAACGTGTAATAATAAATATAGTGCATCTGTGGGAGTTTTAAAGAAGAGGTTGGAGAGTAGGTAGGGGAAAGGTGTTAGAATTTGTCAGCCAGGTGCTAGGCAGTTGCATGTCCAGGAGTTGTTTAGGTGGGAAATAAGCTGCTTTTTGAAGATGGTTTTGTTAGGTTGTACCCCGATTTGTAGTGGTAGGGAGTTATTCTTGGCAATGTTGCTAAAATACAGGAGTCACCAGAGCTGTAATGGCTTTTGGAGATTACGATTATTGCCTTGTTAGTGGATCTAAGTTCTCGGTTATTGGAGTACAGAGTGATCAGGTCTTGTAAGGCTGGAGTTTTGTCAGGTTGGTACAATATTTGGTGAGCTAGATGTTGGTTTAGAGCTAAGGTGTTAGGGAGTTCCAGCCAGGAAAGCTGTTTTAGGTCAACAGTGGTGGGCGAGATAAGAGTTTGTGGCAAATTTTGTTGTAGCCTACTGACAGCTTGTTTAAATCACTCATTTAGATTAATTAGGACAGGAGAAGCATACGGTACGGTAGAGAGAAAAAGGATCATGAAGAGCAAAAGATGCCTATCCGTATATGCCTAGACACACTTAAAAATTCTTAACCACACTTCACAAGCACTTCACAGAGCCTACCTCCAAAAGTGAGCAGGGCTGTACATATTGATATCTACCTTCCCTATTATAAGCAGCAAAGTTCCCAAAGTTAAATGAACATATGAAAAAATGTGGCTCAATTGGAACAGTTAAAAATGTAAACTTATGGGCAGGCCAGCCAGCAGTACTTCACCAGAAGTCCGCCTTACATAAAGTAGCTTGTTCTAAATTTACCTTTTTTATTAAAAACAACCCCAAGCAACTCTGGCTAGGGGATTACTGATTGAAGGACTTCAACATAGATCCCAAGTCCTATTATAGTGCTGTAGGACTGGATACTACCAGGTTTCCAGCTGCAGTAAGGGTGTAACTGTGTTGTGGGACATTTTAAGTCAGAAATAAAAAAAGAAAAAAAATGAAGTAACTGTTTGCTTTATTTTAACCAGAAGCTTTCTACGTGTGCTGATGAAAACATTTTATTGAGATGATCATTCAGGGGAAACGAAAGGTTGAATAAGCATTTTATGACATTCACACAAATGCAAATGTAAATGTCTGCTGGTCAAAAGACGTTTGGGTACTAAAGGCCATCAGTCAGAATGAATGCATGTTCAAGTACTAGCATGACCTGATATCAGCAGGGATCGTTTCCTCAGACTAATTTTCTTTCAGCTCTTTTCTCTTTTATGCCTCTGTTTTCTCCACCTGAAGACAGACCAGTGAACCAGCCGCACATTCCTTGAACAGTTCATATTTATCTTTACTTACAGATCTACACCTCACGGACTACTGCTATGACTACTACATATGCCTACGTATTTACCTCTCCATGAGAAATGTACTTTCCCAGCAACATCATGCCTGTTTTTTGCTTTATAATAATTTTTTACTTATGAAATAAAGATTTTGACTATTATCAGAGACCGTCAACAGTATTTGCATCATACATTCCTCTTTCCTTTCTGTTCAACTATTCTCATGCAACTTTGCTTCCTTGAAAGTCAGTTGTCTACTTAATGTGTTGCTGAGCTATCAATTCCACCATAGAAAGATAAGACAGATAAATAAATTGCTAAATGCTAACCTAGAATCCAGTCACTCAGATCCATACATGCATGCAACAAATAAAACGAAGTATATGTTGCATGTACCCGAGTACCAAATAAAATATAGCTTTTTTTCACAGGCATATAAGTAGACTACAGAAAGACAGACGCAAAAAAAAAAAAAAAAAAAAGTCAGTTTTAATGAATGAACAACTAACAGTAACAATTATTCTACTGCACTGCCATTCTGAGATTAACTGCCCAACTGCAATTTACAAACCATCTACTTTTAAATCACTGGGGTGAGGTTGGTTTAATATTGAAGGCCTTTACCTCATAAATACAAGGTATAAGGTTAAATTTTGATCTCTATTTATTGGCTAGGCGTGTAACACAGTGGCGGCTGGTGACTTCAAATCAAAGGGCGGCTGCAGGAGACAGCTGAATGGGTGAGGCCAATGGAAAGGGGTATGGCCAACTAGAAAGGGGTGGAGCTAGGCTAAAAACTGGGACTTTAATTAAATACGCTGTCCTAGGTGCCACTGCCAAACCATCATTATGAGAGTCCAATCAAAACAAAATGAATTGTAGAAGAAAAAAAATATTTCAATGCATTGGCTACAAGACAGCTTACTTAATATCTAGATGGAAACAAACAGGTTGCAAAGCATGAAAAAATAAATTAGTTTTTAAATACATTACTGGAATGCCAGTCAAAATCAAGTATAAAAAAACAAGCAACACTCGATTAAAACCACTTCTCCTTGCACTGCAGTTCATTCAGCTTTATAAAAGTACCAAGTAACATGCTGAAAGTAGCAATACCCCCATTTGTAAACATCACAAAATGCAACAAAATACGTCCGGTGCAGAAAGAAAGCTGCTGCAAGTAAATACTGTAAAGCTGCTTGTTTTTTAATTCACGCTTTTCATTCAGATCAAATACTAACTTCCTCAGATAAACAGTATCATTAAAAATAATGCATTTAAATACTGATTTACTAGATCACATGATATTAAAAACCCTGTACAAAGAACAAATTAAATGTAGCTCAACAACAAATAAGGCGTCAGATCGAAGAACTATTTATAGAAGAAAGAATTGATGTGACTAGCTACAATTATTTGTGTATGCCATTCCCCCAAACATCAATTTTATTTGGGATTCCCAAAATCCATAAGGATTTGACCAACCCACCAACAAAACCACTAATTGATGCTAGGAATTCGATCACCTACCCTTGCGCCACAATGGTAGACATTATTTTGAAAAAGTATCTGGTCCATGAAAAACAGATATGTAGGGATTCATGGTCCTCGTTACAGAAAATTGACCAACTTAAGTTTGATAAGGACCATGGGTTCCTTACAATAGACATCAAGGATCTATATACCTCAATTCCACATGAGGAAGGAATTGAATGAATCAGGACCATTATAAATAGGAGAGGTGCAACGAATAGGGAGATTGACATGGTGACTGAGTTATTAGATTTGATTTTGACTAATAACTATTCCTGTTTGATAAAGACTATTTGCAAAAAAAAGGGGTTGGCAATGGGTTCACCCTGTGGTGCCAGTGTGGCCAACCTGGTGATGGCTCACTGGGAATCAGAATTTATCTTTAAAGTGGATAATATCAGGAAGGATATTATTTTCTATACTAGATTTTTGGATGACATCTTTATCACCATTAAAGGTGATTTAGATAAAGCCACAAGGCTAGTTGCTTATTTTAATAATACAACAAATTTCCTGAAATTTACTTTCAATTTTAGTAAGGAGAAGTGATCTGAATATCTCCTTAAGAAAAGATGTCTCCAACCAGGGATATGTGTCAAAATATACAGGAAGAGTACATACTCCAATTCCTTCCTGCATTTCACCAATACCCACCCCTATTATCAAAAACTATCAGTCATTAAAGGCCAATTAGTAAGAGTGACCAGGATAGTTACTCTAGAGGACGAATTCCAGATGGAATGTATGACACTAAAGGAATGTTTCTTAGTCAAGGCTATCCTGGGAAATTGATTATTTCATTAATGTAATCAAATCAAAGAGGAATAGGGGTGTGTATTCCCCTCTTTTAGGTATCTCCAGTGTCATGAACCCAAACAGTGGTAATGAACAGGCCTCTAGATCCCCGGAATTAACTAAATGGATCCATGTGTTTCGCACTGAGTCTAACTACCACGTTTAGTATGGACAGTGACATGGTGAGCTAGATCCTTAATAAGAACTGGGATTTAATTAACAGTGATTTTAATTTATCCCAGAAAGTAGGGTGTCCACTGAGGATCACTTTGGACCCCAATTTGAAAAATCTCTTGGGAGTCCAAAATAATTAGGAAACAAACACCAGGACATGTTTAAATGTGAAACCTGTAGATTCTGTAAGCATGTGGAAGTGACAACATCCTTTAGCATTACTTTCATGGTGTATAAGATATGGAACAAATTCAATTGTAATTCTAAATGTGTGGTCTATCTTGCTAAATGTCAACAATGCCCAGCCTATTACATTGGCAAAATGGAACGAAAGTTCTGGGAGCGTATTTATGAGCATCAATATGCCATTAGTAAAGGGAAACTGGACAATGCATTAGCAAAGCACATATCAATACAGACCAACCATACATTCAAATACTTGGCGATTGACCATGTAATACATGATGCTAGAGGGGGACCGGAGGGCTTGAAGCTGGAAGAACTTTAATTACTCTGGCAGATTAAATTAAATGTTTATAAATATCCCGCCCTGAACAAATCCTGTTCTATTAAGTGTATTTTAAAGCTAAAACGTCTGGTCTGATAAAATCTAATGAGCTAATACAATTCCATCCCCCATGTTTTGGATAAGTTATGGTATAAGAAGATAATAAAATAAATAAATTAAAAGATTAATATAATATATACCAAAGGTTAGTGAATTGTAGGTGTCTGTAGGCTACATAAAAAAGGAAAAATGTGATAGTTTCACCTTATTTAGTAAGGTATAGTGTTGGTTATGTAACTTCCATTATTACAAGTCACTGTAGCGTAGATCTATGATCGTGTGTTTTTCTAGATAGGAAGTCAGCGTAGGTTTTATTTATTATTTTTCATTATTTTTTTACTTACCCTGACATCTTAACTTGAGTTGATTTAAGTTGTGAAATATGGTTATTGTATTCTATGAAATTGTATGTGTTAATTCAGAGCCCGTATTGAGCTCCATTAATATGCCTGTATGGGTGTACCATTGCAAGAAGAATGAACATGCTAGGCAGGTTAGGTTGGAATCAAGGGCCCATTTTTATTTAATGGGATAAGCCCCTACCACGGGCTTGCATATTATAAGCGTAAGGTTTTTGATATACAAAAGGTAGTTAATCAGACCTTTAGGTTCTGTTAACATCAAGCACATTCAGTGCACAGACTGAAAAACATTGACTTAGTTTTTATGAATGAAGCATGTTGGGCAGGGTTGGTGATAGACATAATTAATCAATTATACATTAGCCTTTTTTGTATAGGGTTTTTAATATCATGATCTAGTAGATCAGTATTTTAAATGTTAGTTTGTCTGAGAAAGTTCGTATTTGATCCGAACGAAAAGCGTGAATTAAAAACAAGCAGCTTTACAGTATTTACTTGCAGCTTTCTTTCTGCACCAGACTTTTTTGTTGCGTTTTATGAGTTTGGTGCTCTGTTTGTTTATTTTACCTACTTGTAAAAATGTTTCTTAGCAAAAAAAAAAAAACTGCTGCCTGACAACAACTATCTACCTGTTTCATGGGGAAAACATGATCAAAGTAAAAAATGAACAGCAAACAAGAAACAAGCTCAAGATAAATTGGTTAAAGGATTACTGCACAGGTTATGGACCACACATGATAAATTGGCATCCTGTTTAGTTTATGGGTAAAGCCTGCAAAGATGACTGCAAGTCTCCAACAAATGTAATGAGCTTAGATAATTCTTTAACGGTATACTTATTAAAGTTTACTTGCATCATACAGTCTCAGACAAGCTTACCCGATGGTCATTAAAGCATTGCTACTTAAACACAGAACAACAGGCTCTGCAGCAACATGCATTTTCTGAATAAGAAGAAGCATAAATCAGTATAAAAATATAGGACAGAAAACCAGAACATTCTGCAAAATTGAGGATAGATAAAAAGCCACTGTAGTACTTGTGTCTACCTTGAATGGGGGGATACTCTGCACACTTACACTGCATAACTGCTCCTTGCCTTGCCTAGACACATCCAGAGTCACTACATGGGGGAGTGGAGTGCAACAAGTATGTCACAATTTGAAATGTCTCTGGCTGATGGTGATGGCCCTGACTACCCCTCAGCCTCAGAGCAAGAAATGGGACAAAGCCATAAACAGAAGTGGGACAAAGGCCCAAAAATAAGGACAATTTTTAAATATTGCTCTTATAAACCCCTGCCCTAAAAAACAATATATATGACCTTACTATATTTTAATAATTTTCTTCTTTGTATATTGTACTTTCTTTATTGTCTCTAGATATTTGTTAAATTATATGTAAAACCGACACTGTACCTGTCAATGCTCTTGTTTTATTGGAGCTTTTCTCCCTGGGCCTCTGCTGAAAATGGGCTCACACCGAGACAGACTATCCCGGTCAACAAATGTAAAATAAATAAACTTAGAAATATAATAGAATAGTAGGTCTTGCATTAGTATGAATTTTCTGAGGAGTATGAAATCTGAAACTCCAATGTGTGTCATTATTTTCTAACTTCAGTCTTTAATGTTTTGCCACTAATTTGCCAGAAAACCACAATTTTATGAAAATCGGACCAAAAATATGATGGAAAAATATAAAATAGCAACAAAATACAGCTGGGAACCTGTCAAAGAAATGAGACTTTTTTTAATATTAGTACTGTTAACTTGAGCAGCTGACAAAATAAGAGAATCTACATGCATTTCTGAAATTAAAAGTAATCTATAACTCTGAACATTGCAATTATTTATTAATTGTAAACTTTCCACATTTTCTTCCAAATTTGCTATTTTGCAGAGGGATTATTAGGGGGAGAGCAATATTTTGAGCCAAAATCAGGGACAGTTGAGAGGTTTGGGTATACCTAATTCTATAAAATTATTTATTTGCGAGTACCTCTCATCCTCAATGCAGGGAATCTGGACAAGGCCAAATATATTGGGGGAACATACAAACAGTACTAAAGAAATGCTCTTGTATAAACTTAAGTCAGTTGACAGAGCAACAGGTCTTGCTTTAGCATGCATTTTTCTGAAGAGTATGAAGCCTGAAACTCAATGTCT
The DNA here is from genome assembly GCF_019279795.1 of Protopterus annectens. Classification (NCBI taxonomy): domain Eukaryota; kingdom Metazoa; phylum Chordata; order Ceratodontiformes; family Protopteridae; genus Protopterus; species Protopterus annectens. The sequence goes on from NC_056743.1 coordinate 1,163,946,285, forward strand.
GTCATTATTTAGTGACTTGATTTCTAAATGATTTGCCAGAAAACCACTACTTTTATGAGGAACAAACCAAATATAAAAAGCAAAAATCTATTCATTCTGCAAAATCTGGACAGATAAGAGGTATAGTTCAGCGAGGGCTGTCTGAGTTTCCCACCCTGCCCCCCTCACAAAATCATGGTCGAATGGGGCCTCCCCCTCCTGCAGCTATTTCAATGTCCCATTACTTGGCTATTTCGCCCCATTTACCATAAACACTGTAATGTGCATACTACTTTACTTCTGCGATGGTTTGGATTTCATTTAAAAGTTTTATTTTACATTTTACAGCACAAACACTAATAGACATCTGCTAAACAAAGCAATGCAGTCTCACAATGAAAGCAGACTTGGCATTAAAACTTCTCTGCCCTTGAAACTCACATTCATTGAAACAGCATTGACACCCACATTTCAAAGAAAATACATCTGGCCCAGTGGCAGATAAAGATTAACTTCGGGCCGTTTTCAAATCACAAGCCCCTTGCACAGGAAACTTACATGTGTTCTTGGATACACCTTCCTGAGTGTATTAAATTATATTCCTCGTATAATACAGTACAGCGGTTAGAGGGCATTTTAAATTTATTGTTCTGAACATTTTTCCAGTAAACAGTAAAACAAACTGCATGCACCAATAATGACAAAACTGCCCAGTTCACCATCATAAAAGTCTACTCAAACTTCTACAATCAACCAATATCAGTAAGTATGCACAATCTCTGCAGAAGTAAAAGTCATCTAAATAATTCCACATTAAAGAGATCTGTAACTAATGAAGAGGATGCCGCTAGCAAATAACTTTATATTTCATGGTTTAATCTACAAATAAAGTGCCTGTTGCTGTTGAGGAATAAATTGCCTATGTTAAATTAAAAAATGATACGCTAGTAATATTGCAATAGGGAATGGATGGGCAAACTGATAACAGGTTCATCATTACTGGGTATCTCCACCAAAAAGGAGATTCTCAGGACTGCAGCATCCACCCCCTTTAAAAGTACAACATAATACAGTATCAGCAATGCACCTATATACTGTGGGAGTAAAACCCACAGCCTTCTGCATAAAAAGCAAGTACACTACCTATTGTGCTATTAACAAACAAAACAGACAGCATAAGCAGCATTAAACTTCTCTTCAAGCTCTCAGCTCCTTGTAAAATCCACTTGACACTCAACTGTATCTCTCAACTTTGAAGCACAAGAAATCTGGAAAATGCCAAAATTTATTTGGGGGGGGGGGCAAAAGCCCAAAAACTACAGGCACATTTTAAACATTGCTTGTATAATCTTGAAAAGTTGCTAAAATAAAATGCTGTGCTGCCACCATGCTTTTCACTGCGAACCCTGGACCCTGTGCACTAAAGTCAGAACAACATGCCACTAATCAGCTGTTTCTTGAAAGACAGGTAGATTAGTGAATTCAGTTCTCACCATAGCTTTCAATCCCTTAGCACAAAACACCTAGACAAAGCCAATAATGTGGGAATACAGCCCCCAAAATAGGGACACATTTCAAATATTAATCTTATAAACAGAAAATTGCTAGAATAAAATGTTTTGTGTTACCGTGTACTTTCTGAAGAATATGAAGTCTGAAATTCAAATGCCTGTCATAATTTAGTGAATTCAAAATCGAGAAAACCACAAATTTCACAAGAACAAAATGAGACAAAATGTTCACAAGTGGTGGTGGGGTAGGGAATTCAAGCTCTTGCTACCTGCTCCCAAGGTACAGGATTTGAGTCTCTCTACTCACCAGGTATATTTAACTACACACACATGCACGCAGACACACACACACTACCTGAGCCCAATTTTTCTTCTTTACTTTTATTTTCTCTTTGTTTTTACAGCTGGGGGGGGGGGGGGGGCTGCAGTCCTGCAGCCTAATAGCAGGAGCCGCCCCATACACCCTTTAGCTCATAAACTAATCACCAACCACAGGCATTTAAAAATAAACAGTATAACTGTGTGTGTGAAGTAAATAAAACAAATCATTTCATTTTAAAAGTAAATGTTCAAACAAGAATAATTTTGGACAAGAAATGTAAAAGTTTTGAAAAGGCAAATGGCATACAGCAAATTCTCAGTCAGACCATAGTTATTTTCCAGTTATTACACAATAACACACACCCTGTCAACCATTATTGCTTGCTGAAAGGAGCAGCATACAAATAACAACTAGAAGACCACACGAGTTCCATGGGTTTTAAAGAGGGCGTTGCACCAGCCAGAGTAGCGGACTCTCCTAACTGTGCTCCTCTTCTCCACAGACTGCGACCTTGGGAAATAGGAAAGCCAGTTCACAAAAGTGAAGTAGGTAAATGAATCGCACCTGATCCGGTCGATACAACTAGGCGAGCACACACATACAATTCAAAATACTGATTCAAATCAAAGAATAACTGTGCTGCGTATTTCCTCAAGGCAATTTAGCAACGTAAGTTATACACATTTAATTAATCAACGTTTCAGAGACAATGACAAATACATTTGGCTACACTATTTCAAAGTAGAATCAGGCAGTAACACACAACTTTTAAGATGCCAAACACTCACGAAGGGGTTGAGAATAACTAGATAGATGAAACACTCACGATCACTAATAGATGGAAGTTTCAGAACGAATCGAATACCAGCTTATACAGCGTAACTAACGTAAGGAAAAAGCGTAAATAGGAGTTCTCACCAATATTACGAAACCGTGCGTTCAGTGTTACGACAGACTTAACCCATTACCTACGTCCGTGGATTTTAGCACAAAAAAAAAACAGACAAAGCCTAAAATAATGGGAAACAAATGTCCAAAATAACAAGGACAGGTTTTAAACATTGTTCTTATAAACTTAGAAAGTTGGTAGAATAACAGGATTTGTGTTAGCGTGCATTTTTTGGAACATATGCAGTCGTGAAACTGAAATGTATGCATTATTTATTGATTTCATTCTGTAGCGATTTGCAAGAAAACCATGAGCTGCATCAAGAAAAGCCAAAATTGAGACTTTTTTATACAAATGTGAGATTTCGCAAGAAAAGATATGGCCAGTGCAAAGGTCAGAACTTCACTTTTCTGCCAAAAGAAAGCTTATTATTGTAGCATTTCAGTTGCTTATACTATTTCATGTAACGTTTGGGTATTTCAAATAAAAAAATAACTGTTTCATGCAGCTACTATAGAAAGCTTAGGAGATCTTTTTTGTTCTAAAATCTCAGGACATTTGCATTTTTAAGTTTTTTTCCCCACCGGACACAACTGCTCAAAGAGGGACTGTCCCTCGCAAAGTGGGACAGGATGTAACCCTAATAGGATTACCCTATCAGAGGTATGCCATGGATACAGGGCGATTCCCGTAACTCATGGGAGGGGGGGGGCACAACACACAGACTGACGTATTTGTAGCCAACAGGAAACTTTGTCTCCACCAAGATTGTACAGATTCTTTTGCACTTAAATAAGACGGGTATAACTTCAGGGAGACTTAAGTATTTTAATTTTAACAGGCACACTTTGAGGTCCAACATAGGTTCATAGGGGGGCACACACAGACTGACGTATTTGTAGCCAAGGGGCACACACAGACTGACGTATTTGTAGCCAACAGGAAACTTTGTCTCCACCAAGATTGTACAGATTCTTTTGCACTTAAATAAGACGGGTATAACTTCAGGGAGACTTAAGTATTTTAATTTTAACAGGCACACTTTGAGGTCCAACATAGGCTCATAGGGGGGCACACACAGACTGACGTATTTGTAGCCAAGGGGCACACACAGACTGACGTATTTGTAGCCAACAGGAAACTTTGTCTCCACCAAGATTGTACAGATTCTTTTGCACTTAAATAAGACGGTATAACTTCAGGGAGACTTAAGTATTTTAATTTTAACAGGCACACTTTGAGGTCCAACATAGGTTCATAGGGGGGCACACACAGACTGACGTATTTGTAGCCAAGGGGCACACACAGACTGACGTATTTGTAGCCAACAGGAAACTTTGTCTCCACCAAGATTGTACAGATTCTTTTGCACTTAAATAAGACGGGTATAACTTCAGGGAGACTTAAGTATTTTAATTTTAACAGGCACACTTTGAGGTCCAACATAGGTTCATAGGGGCACACACAGACTGACGATTTGTAGCCAACAGGAAACTTTGTCTCCACCAAGATTGTACAGATTCTTTTGCACTTAAATAAGACGGGTATAACTTCAGGGAGACTTAAGTATTTTAATTTTAACAGGCACACTTTGAGGTCCAACATAGGTTCATAGGGGGGCACACACAGACTGACGTATTTGTAGCCAAGGGGCACACACAGAGTGACGTATTTGTAGCCAACAGGAAACTTTGTCTCCACCAAGATTGTACAGATTCTTTTGCACTTAAATAAGACGGGTATAACTTCAGGGAGACTTAAGTATTTTAATTTTAACAGTCACACTTTGAGGTCCAACATAGGTTCATAGGGGGGCACACACAAACTGACGTATTTGTAGCCAAGGGGCACACACAGACTGACGTATTTGTAGCCAACAGGAAACTTTGTCTCCACCAAGATTGTACAGATTCTTTTGCACTTAAATAAGACGGGTATAACTTCAGGGAGACTTAAGTATTTTAATTTTAACAGGCACACTTTGAGGTCCAACATAGGTTCATAGGGGGGCACACACAGACTGACGTATTTGTAGCCAACAGGAAACTTTGTCTCCACCAAGATTGTACAGATTCTTTTGCACTTAAATAAGACGGGTATAACTTCAGGGAGACTTAAGTATTTTAATTTTAACAGGCACACATTGAGGTCCAACATAGGTTCATAGGGGGGCACACACAGACTGACGTATTTGTAGCCAACAGGAAACTTTGTCTCCACCAAGATTGTACAGATTCTTTGCACTTAAATAAGACGGGTATAACTTCAGGGAGACTTAAGTATTTTAATTTTAACAGGCACACTTTGAGGTCCAACATAGGTTCATAGGGGGGCACACACAGACTGACGTATTTGTAGCCAACAGGAAACTTTGTCTCCACCAAGATTGTACAGACTCTTTTGCACTTAAATAAGATGGGTATAACTTCAGGGAGACTTAAGTATTTTAATTTTAACAGGCACACTTTGAGGTCCAACATAGGTTCATAGGGGGGCACACACAGACTGACGATTTGTAGCCAACAGGAAACTTTGTCTCCACCAAGATTGTACAGATTCTTTTGCACTTAAATAAGACGGGTATAACTTCAGGGAGACTTAAGTATTTTAATTTTAACAGGCACACTTTGAGGTCCAACATAGGTTCATAGGGGGCACACACAGACTGACGATTTGTAGCCAACAGGAAACTTTGTCTCCACCAAGATTGTACAGATTCTTTTGCACTTAAATAAGACGGGTATAACTTCAGGGAGACTTAAGTATTTTAATTTTAACAGGCACACTTTGAGGTCCAACATAGGTTCATAGGGGGCACACACAGACTGACGATTTGTAGCCAACAGGAAACTTTGTCTCCACCAAGATTGTACAGATTCTTTTGCACTTACATAAGACGGGTATAACTTCAGGGAGACTTAAGTATTTTAATTTTAACAGGCACACTTTGAGGTCCAACATAGGTTCATAGGGGCACACACAGACTGACGTATTTGTAGCCAACAGGAAACTTTGTCTCCACCAAGATTGTACAGATTCTTTTGCACTTAAATAAGACGGGTATAACTTCAGGGAGACTTAAGTATTTTAATTTTAACAGGCACACTTTGAGGTCCAACATAGGTTCATAGGGGGGCACACACAGACTGACGTATTTGTAGTCAACAGGAAACTTTGTCTCCACCAAGATTGTGCAGATTCTTTTGCACTTAAATAAGACGGGTATAACTTCAGGGAGACTTAAGTATTTTAATTTTAACAGGCACACTTTGAGGTCCAACATAGGTTCATAGGGGGGCACACACAGACTGACGTATTTGTAGCCAACAGGAAACTTTGTCTCCACCAAGATTGTACAGATTCTTTTGCACTTACATAAGCTGGGTATAACTTCAGGGAGACTTAAGTATTTTAATTTTAACAGGCACACTTTGAGGTCCAACATAGGTTCATAGGGGGGCACACACAGACTGACGTATTTGTAGCCAACAGGAAACTTTGTCTCCACCAAGATTGTACAGATTCTTTTGCACTTAAATAAGACGGGTATAACTTCAGGGAGACTTAAGTATTTTAATTTTAACAGGCACACTTTGAGGTCCAACATAGGTTACTAGGGGGGCACACACAGACTGACGTATTTGTAGCCAACAGAAAACTTTGTCTCCACCAAGATTGTACAGATTCTTTTGCACTTAAATAAGACGGGTATAACTTCAGGGAGACTTAAGTATTTTAATTTTAGTAGGCGCACTTTGAGGTCCAACATAGGTTCATAGGGGGGCACACACAGACTGACGTATTTGTAGCCAACAGGAAACTTTGTCTCCACCAAGATTGTACAGATTCTTTTGCACTTAAATAAGATGGGTATAACTTCAGGGAGACTTAAGTATTTTAATTTTAACAGGCACACTTTGAGGTCCAACATAGGTTCATAGGGGGGCACACACAGACTGACGTATTTGTAGCCAACAGGAAACTTTGTCTCCACCAAGATTGTACAGATTCTTTTGCACTTAAATAAGACGGTATAACTTCAGGAGACTTAAGTATTTTAATTTTAACAGGCACACTTTGAGGTCCAACATAGGTTCATAGGGGCACACACAGACTGACGTATTTGTAGCCAACAGGAAACTTTGTCTCCACCAAGATTGTACAGATTCTTTTGCACTTAAATAAGACGGGTATAACTTCAGGGAGACTTAAGTATTTTAATTTTAACAGGCACACTTTGAGGTCCAACATAGGTTCATAGGGGGGCACACACAGACTGACGTATTTGTAGCCAACAGGAAACTTTGTCTCCACCAAGATTGTACAGATTCTTTTGCACTTAAATAAGATGGGTATAACTTCAGGGAGACTTAAGTATTTTAATTTTAACAGGCACACTTTGAGGTCCAATATAGGTTCATAGGGGGGCACACACAGACTGACATATTTGTAGCCAACAGGAAACTTTGTCTCCACCAAGATTGTACAGATTCTTTTGCACTTAAATAAGACGGGTATAACTTCAGGGAGACTTAAGTATTTTAATTTTAACAGGCACACTTTGAGGTCCAACATAGGTTCATAGGGGGGCACACACAGACTGACGTATTTGTAGCCAACAGGAAACTTTGTCTCCACCAAGATTGTACAGATTCTTTTGCACTTAAATAAGACGGGTATAACTTCAGGGAGACTTAAGTATTTTAATTTTAACAGGCACACTTTGAGGTCCAACATAGGTTCATAGGGGGCACACACAGACTGACGATTTGTAGCCAACAGGAAACTTTGTCTCCACCAAGATTGTACAGATTCTTTTGCACTTAAATAAGACGGGTATAACTTCAGGTAGACTTAAGTATTTTAATTTTAACAGGCACACTTTGAGGTCCAACATAGGTTCATAGGGGGGCACACACAGACTGACGTATTTGTAGCCAACAGGAAACTTTGCCTCCACCAAGATTGTACAGATTGTTTTGCACTTAAATAAGACGGGTATAACTTCAGGGAGACTTAAGTATTTTAATTTTAATAGGCACACTTTGAGGTCCAACATAGGTTCATAGGGGGGCACACACAGACTGACGTATTTGTAGCCAAGGGGCACACACAGACTGACGTATTTGTAGCCAACAGGAAACTTTGTCTCCACCAAGATTGTACAGATTCTTTTGCACTTAAATAAGACGGGTATAACTTCAGGGAGACTTAAGTATTTTAATTTTAACAGGCACACTTTGAGGTCCAACATAGGTTCATAGGGGGGCACACACAGACTGACGTATTTGTAGCCAACAGGAAACTTTGTCTCCACCAAGATTGTACAGATTCTTTTGCACTTAAATAAGACGGGTATAACTTCAGGGAGACTTAAGTATTTTTATTTTAACAGGCACACTTTGAGGTCCAACATAGGTTCATAGGGGCACACAGACTGGCGTATTTAGCCAAGACGGGCACACACAGACTGACGTATTTGTAGCCAACAGGAAACTTTGTCTCCACCAAGATTGTACAGATTCTTTTGCACTTAAATAAGACGGGTATAACTTCAGGGAGACTTAAGTATTTTAATTTTAACATGCACACTTTGAGGTCCAACATAGGTTCATAGGGGGGCACACACAGACTGACGTATTTGTAGCCAACAGGAAACTTTGTCTCCACCAAGATTGTACAGATTCTTTTGCACTTAAATAAGATGGGTATAACTTCAGGGAGACTTAAGTATTTTAATTTTAACAGGCACACTTTGAGGTCCAACATAGGTTCATAGGGGGGCACACACAGACTGACGTATTTGTAGCCAACAGCAAACTTTGTCTCCACCAAGATTGTACAGATTCTTTTGCACTTAAATAAGACGGGTATAACTTCAGGAAGACTTAAGTATTTTAATTTTAACAGGCACACTTTGAGGTCCAACATAGGTTCATAGGGGGGCACACACAGACTGACGTATTTGTAGCCAACAGGAAACTTTGTCTCCACCAAGATTGTACAGATTCTTTTGCACTTAAATAAGACGGGTATAACTTCAGGGAGACTTAAGTATTTTAATTTTAACAGGCACACTTTGAGGTCCAACATAGGTTCATAGGGGGGCACACACAGACTGACGTATTTGTAGCCAACAGGAAACTTTGTCTCCACCAAGATTGTACAGATTCTTTTGCACTTAAATAAGACGTGTATAACTTCAGGGAGACTTAAGTATTTTAATTTTAACAGGCACACTTTGAGGTCCAACATAGGTTCATAGGGGGGCACACATAGACTGACGTATTTGTAGCCAACAGGAAACTTTGTCTCCACCAAGATTGTACAGATTCTTTTGCACTTAAATAAGACGGGTATAACTTCTGGGAGACTTAAGTATTTTAATTTTAACAGGCACACTTTGAGGTCCAACATAGGTTCATAGGGGCACACACAGACTGACGTATTTGTAGCCAACAGGAAACTTTGTCTCCACCAAGATTGTACAGATTCTTTTGCACTTAAATAAGACGGGTATAACTTCAGGGAGACTTAAGTATTTTAATTTTAACAGGCACACTTTGAGGTCCAACATAGGTTCATAGGGGGGCACACACAGACTGACGATTTGTAGCCAACAGGAAACTTTGTCTCCACCAAGATTGTACAGATTCTTTTGCACTTAAATAAGACGGGTATAACTTCAGGGAGACTTAAGTATTTTAATTTTAACAGGCACACTTTGAGGTCCAACATAGGTTCATAGGGGGCACACACAAACTGACGTATTTGTAGCCAACAGGAAACTTTGTCTCCACCAAGATTGTACAGATTCTTTTGCACTTAAATAAGACTGGTATAACTTCAGGAGACTTAAGTATTTTAATTTTAACAGGCACACTTTGAGGTCCAACATAGGTTCATAGGGGGGCACACACAGACTGACGATTTGTAGCCAACAGGAAACTTTGTCTCCACCAAGATTGTACAGATTCTTTTGCACTTAAATAAGACAGGTATAACTTCAGGGAGACTTAAGTATTTTAATTTTAACAGGCACACTTTGAGGTCCAACATAGGTTCATAGGGGGGCACACACAGACTGACGTATTTGTAGCCAACAGGAAACTTTGTCTCCACCAAGATTGTACAGATTCTTTTGCACTTAAATAAGACGGGTATAACTTCAGGAGACTTAAGTATTTTAATTTTAACAGGCATACTTTGAGGTCCAACATAGGTTCATAGGGGCACACACAGACTGACGATTTGTAGCCAACAGGAAACTTTGTCTCCACCAAGATTGTACAGATTCTTTTGCACTTAAATAAGACGGGTATAACTTCAGGGAGACTTAAGTATTTTAATTTTAACAGGCACACTTTGAGGTCCAACATAGGTTCATAGGGGGCACACACAAACTGACGTATTTGTAGCCAACAGGAAACTTTGTCTCCACCAAGATTGTACAGATTCTTTTGCACTTAAATAAGACGGGTATAACTTCAGGGAGACTTAAGTATTTTAATTTTAACAGGCACACTTTGAGGTCCAACATAGGTTCATAGGGGGCACACACAGACTGACGATTTGTAGCCTACAGGAAACTTTGTCTCCACCAAGATTGTACAGATTCTTTTGCACTTAAATAAGATGGGTATAACTTCAGGGAGACTTAAGTATTTTAATTTTAACAGGCACACTTTGAGGTCCAACATAGGTTCATAGGGGGCACACACAAACTGACGATTTGTAGCCAACAGGAAACTTTGTCTCCACCAAGATTGTACAGATTCTTTTGCACTTAAATAAGACGGGTATAACTTCAGGGAGACTTAAGTATTTTAATTTTAACAGGCACACTTTGAGGTCCAACATAGGTTCATAGGGGGGCACACACAGACTGACGTATTTGTAGCCAACAGGAAACTTTGTCTCCACCAAGATTGTACAGATTCTTTTGCACTTAAATAAGACGGGTATAACTTCAGGGAGACTTAAGTATTTTAATTTTAACAGGCACACTTTGAGGTCCAACATAGGTTCATAGGGGGGCACACACAGACTGACGTATTTGTAGCCAACAGGAAACTTTGTCTCCACCAAGATTGTACAGATTCTTTTGCACTTAAATAAGACGGGTATAACTTCAGGTAGACTTAAGTATTTTAATTTTAACAGGCACACTTTGAGGTCCAACATAGGTTCATAGGGGGGCACACACAGACTGACGTATTTGTAGCCAACAGGAAACTTTGCCTCCACCAAGATTGTACAGATTGTTTTGCACTTAAATAAGACGGGTATAACTTCAGGGAGACTTAAGTATTTTAATTTTAATAGGCACACTTTGAGGTCCAACATAGGTTCATAGGGGGGCACACACAGACTGACGTATTTGTAGCCAAGGGGCACACACAGACTGACGTATTTGTAGCCAACAGGAAACTTTGTCTCCACCAAGATTGTACAGATTCTTTTGCACTTAAATAAGACGGGTATAACTTCAGGGAGACTTAAGTATTTTAATTTTAACAGGCACACTTTGAGGTCCAACATAGGTTCATAGGGGGGCACACACAGACTGACGTATTTGTAGCCAACAGGAAACTTTGTCTCCACCAAGATTGTACAGATTCTTTTGCACTTAAATAAGACGGGTATAACTTCAGGGAGACTTAAGTATTTTTATTTTAACAGGCACACTTTGAGGTCCAACATAGGTTCATAGGGGGGCACACACAGACTGACGTATTTGTAGCCAAGGGGCACACACAGACTGACGTATTTGTAGCCAACAGGAAACTTTGTCTCCACCAAGATTGTACAGATTCTTTTGCACTTAAATAAGACGGGTATAACTTCAGGGAGACTTAAGTATTTTAATTTTAACATGCACACTTTGAGGTCCAACATAGGTTCATAGGGGGGCACACACAGACTGACGTATTTGTAGCCAACAGGAAACTTTGTCTCCACCAAGATTGTACAGATTCTTTTGCACTTAAATAAGATGGGTATAACTTCAGGGAGACTTAAGTATTTTAATTTTAACAGGCACACTTTGAGGTCCAACATAGGTTCATAGGGGGGCACACACAGACTGACGTATTTGTAGCCAACAGCAAACTTTGTCTCCACCAAGATTGTACAGATTCTTTTGCACTTAAATAAGACGGGTATAACTTCAGGAAGACTTAAGTATTTTAATTTTAACAGGCACACTTTGAGGTCCAACATAGGTTCATAGGGGGCACACACAGACTGACGATTTGTAGCCAACAGGAAACTTTGTCTCCACCAAGATTGTACAGATTCTTTTGCACTTAAATAAGACGGGTATAACTTCAGGGAGACTTAAGTATTTTAATTTTAACAGGCACACTTTGAGGTCCAACATAGGTTCATAGGGGGCACACAGACTGACGTATTTGTAGCCAACAGGAAACTTTGTCTCCACCAAGATTGTACAGATTCTTTTGCACTTAAATAAGACGTGTATAACTTCAGGGAGACTTAAGTATTTTAATTTTAACAGGCACACTTTGAGGTCCAACATAGGTTCATAGGGGGGCACACATAGACTGACGTATTTGTAGCCAACAGGAAACTTTGTCTCCACCAAGATTGTACAGATTCTTTTGCACTTAAATAAGACGGGTATAACTTCTGGGAGACTTAAGTATTTTAATTTTAACAGGCACACTTTGAGGTCCAACATAGGTTCATAGGGGGGCACACACAGACTGACGTATTTGTAGCCAACAGGAAACTTTGTCTCCACCAAGATTGTACAGATTCTTTTGCACTTAAATAAGACGGGTATAACTTCAGGGAGACTTAAGTATTTTAATTTTAACAGGCACACTTTGAGGTCCAACATAGGTTCATAGGGGGGCACACACAGACTGACGTATTTGTAGCCAACAGGAAACTTTGTCTCCACCAAGATTGTACAGATTCTTTTGCACTTAAATAAGACGGGTATAACTTCAGGGAGACTTAAGTATTTTAATTTTAACAGGCACACTTTGAGGTCCAACATAGGTTCATAGGGGGCACACACAAACTGACGTATTTGTAGCCAACAGGAAACTTTGTCTCCACCAAGATTGTACAGATTCTTTTGCACTTAAATAAGACTGGTATAACTTCAGGGAGACTTAAGTATTTTAATTTTAACAGGCACACTTTGAGGTCCAACATAGGTTCATAGGGGGGCACACACAGACTGACGTATTTATAGCCAACAGGAAACTTTGTCTCCACCAAGATTGTACAGATTCTTTTGCACTTAAATAAGACAGATATAACTTCAGGGAGACTTAAGTATTTTAATTTTAACAGGCACACTTTGAGGTCCAACATAGGTTCATAGGGGGGCACACACAGACTGACGTATTTGTAGCCAACAGGAAACTTTGTCTCCACCACGATTGTACAGATTCTTTTGCACTTAAATAAGACGGGTATAACTTCAGGGAGACTTAAGTATTTTAATTTTAACAGGCACACTTTGAGGTCCAACATAGGTTCATAGGGGGGCACACACAGACTGACGTATTTGTAGCCAACAGGAAACTTTGTCTCCACCAAGATTGTACAGATTCTTTTGCACTTAAATAAGACGGGTATAACTTCAGGGAGACTTAAGTATTTTACTTTTAACAGGCACACTTTGAGGTCCAACATAGGTTCATAGGGGGGCACACACAGACTGACGTATTTGTAGCCAACAGGAAACTTTGTCTCCACCAAGATTGTACAGATTCTTTTGCACTTAAATAAGACGGGTATAACTTCAGGGAGACTTAAGTATTTTAATTTTAACAGGCACACTTTGAGGTCCAACATAGGTTCATAGGGGGGCACACACAGACTGACGTATTTGTAACCAACAGGAAACTTTGTCTCCACCAAGATTGTACAGATTCTTTTGCACTTAAATAAGATGGGTATAACTTCAGGGAGACTTAAGTATTTTAATTTTAACAGGCACACTTTGAGGTCCAACATAGGTTCATAGGGGGCACACACAAACTGACGTGATTTGTAGCCAACAGGAAACTTTGTCTCCACCAAGATTGTACAGATTCTTTTGCACTTAAATAAGATGGGTATAACTTCAGGGAGACTTAAGTATTTTAATTTTAACAGGCACACTTTGAGGTCCAACATAGGTTCATAGGGGGCACACACAAACTGACGTATTTGTAGCCAACAGGAAACTTTGTCTCCACCAAGATTGTACAGATTCTTTTGCACTTAAATAAGACGGGTATAACTTCAGGGAGACTTAAGTATTTTAATTTTAACAGGCACACTTTGAGGTCCAATATAGGTTCATAGGGGGGCACACACAGACTGACATATTTGTAGCCAACAGGAAACTTTGTCTCCACCAAGATTGTACAGATTCTTTTGCACTTAAATAAGATGGGTATAACTTCATGGAGACTTAAGTATTTCAATTTTAACAGATACACTTTTGAGATCCAACATAGGTTCATAGGTTCATACAAGGCTATCTGCCCTAGGGCATTTATAAGCCTAGCCAGAGTGTGTATGGCTTTCGCCACCCATTTTAAATTAATTTTGCTATGCCCTTTTTCGAGGTTAGTATACTGTGCCTCTGTCTAACAGTGACACAGAAGTGATACCCGGGGTAAACCTATGATCTCCCATCCACTCATCAAGATTCCTCTTGAAGAGAGTCAATGAGGGACTCTGCCTAACCTGGACTGGGATTTTATTCCAGAGTGAAGGGAGCCTCTGGGTTATGAATCTGTCCCTCCAGCATGTCCTATTTATTTCAGTGCTGAGGTTTAAGTCCCTCGAGCGCGTAGCTCGATGGGATTTGGATTTTCTGAGGTGCAGCATGCCCATTAATTCCGGGTTGGACATGGCTTTATACGTCAGGTACAGATCGCAACTGAGCAGGCGGTATGCCACTGAGTAGAGCTGGAGTTTCTTTAACCGGGCAGCAGACGGCATCTGTTTGAGCCCCTTGATCCTCTTGGTGAGGTACTTTTGGGGTCTTTCCAGTTGCTGCAGGTGTCTGGTAAGGTACATCCCAAAAGGGGCATTGTACTCAATTATGGGCCTGATGAGGGATGAGTAAAGAGGCATGTTGACCTCCCCTGATCTAGATGTGAATCCCTTCATGATTAGGTGGGCTATATAAAATGTTTTTCTAACCACTTTGGCCACATGGTTGTCAAATGAGAGATTGCTGTCAACTTGGGTCCCCAGGTCCCTAATTACTTCTTGTGTACTTAATAGATTACCACCTATGTGGTAATTTGTGGGCACTTTGTTTTTGCCAAAGGGGATGACTATACACTTTTTGGCGTTTAGCTTGAGGCCATGGCTCTGGCACCAGTTGTCTGTTTCTATGAGGTCCTTTTGGAGGATGCTTGTGTCAGCTGGAGAGTCTATTATGGCGCCCAGTTTGCAGTCATCTGCGAACTTGGTCAGCCACAGTCCTTCCATGTTGGCCTGTACCTCCGAGAAATATATACCGAACAAGAGAGGTCCCAAGACTGAGCCTTGTGGGACGCCACTTGTAACTGATTTGGAGCCTGACATGGCTCCAGCTATTCTAACCATGTGGGTTCTGTCCTTGAGCCAGTTTGCAACCCATCTAGTGACATAGGGGTTTATATTTAAGCTGGTGAGCTTATCTATAATGTCCGAGTGGGGTATTGTATCAATGGATTTTGCGAGGTCCAGGTAGGCTGTGTGGACCACCTTCCCCTTGTCAATGGCCTTGGTGACTGTTTCAAAGAAATCGACCAGGTTTAAGAGGCAGGATCTGCCCTTAACAAAGCCAAACTGGGTAGGATCCAGTGTCTGTAGGTCCCCAATATCTTTATTTATAAGGTCCATGATGATCCTTTCCATAGCTTTACAGACCAAGCTAGTAAGACTTATGGGGCGATAGTTTCCAGGATCCGTTGAGGCACTACCTTTGTGGAGAGGGACCACTGTTGCTGTACGCCACTCTTTGGGTACATATCCTGTAGTAAGGCTGAGATTGAACAGTAGTTTTAGGTTTGGGTTTAGCTCTTCTTGGAGTTCATGTAGGATGCAGCCCGGGACACCGTCTGGTCCCATTGATGCTGTGTTTCTTGCTTTGGAGAGGGCAGCTCTTACCTGAGCATCTGAGATGTCAGGGGGGCAGCACTCTGCTGGGATAGATATTAGCCCTTTTGGTGGGGAGTGGGGGGAGAAGTTTGCGCTGAACTTGTCAGCTAGGATGTTGGCAACGTCTGTGGGTTTGGTGTATTTTTGTCATTTTGGACTAATTCTGAGCATATCTGGGAATTCCCACCCAGGTTCCTAACATAACTAAAGAAAGCCTTGTGATTATCCTTAGTGTCCTGTGCAATTTTTCTCTCGAAGCTGGCCTTAGACGATTTTATGAGTGCCCGTAGTTTTTTGCTAATACTGATCAGAGATGCCTTCCCTTTTTGGGATTTTGATCTGTCATGTAGTAGCTTCCTCCTTCTATTGTATAGTTTGTTTATGGCTGGGGTCCACCAGACAGGACGTCTGCCTTGGGAGGATTGGGTCTTGGTTTTATTTGGGATTGCATGATCCATGCATTCCTGAAGGTGTTCATAGAATGCGTTTATAAAGGATTTTGTGGTCTGGGCCATATTATCCACAGGCCCGGGGCTTTGAAGGATTCCACCTCGGTTTTGAGGAGTGTGAAATTTGCTTTAGAGAAGTTTTTCACTGTGGTTTTCTGGGCATGGAGTGGGGTCGGGATGTGAATATCCAGTGAGATTAGTTTATGGTCTGATCTTACCAGTGAGGGATACACTTCTGGTCTGGAGCATAGAGTCCCCATGTTGGTGATGATCAGGTCCAGTATGTTTTCCCCTCTTGTGGGAGTGGTAACAAGTTGTTCCATAGCATTTGAGTTTATAAATTCTAGGAACCTTTGGGCTAGGGTGTTGGAGTTAGAGTAATGCTCCCAGTCTATGTTTGGGTAGTTGAAGTCACCCAATATAATGGTGTTTGGAGAGACCTTCATATTTTCCAGTGTTCTCAGGAAGGCCGAGTGGGGTTCCAGGGTTTGGGAGGGTGGTGTGTAGCAGGCTATAAACTGGAAGGCAGTTTTACCCACTTTTAGTTGCACATGGATAGTCTTTGATGCTTCGTGCTGTGCCACCAACCTGGAGGTGTGGGTATCTTTGACGAATATTGATACTCCCCCTCCTTTTGTGGTTCGGTCCAAGTTTTGGGGCCGAAAAGCATGGTATGAGGTATAACCTGGTAGTGTTGGGGTTCTCTTGAGAGCCTTGAACCAGGTTTCTGTTACTGCACAGATATCGATGTTCTCCATGCTAAGGAGAGTTTAGAGTGCGTGCATCTTGAGGTTTAGACTTCTGGCATTGAGTAGCATTACTCTTAGTTTCTTATCCCTTGTGATACCTATGGAGGTGGGTTTGTCTTTTGAGCCTTGCCTAAAAAAGGCACTATGGGGGTAGCAAGAGCCTTTGCCAATATCCGAAAGCCCAGGGGGGACAGGTGCAAGCCGTCCCTAGTGAAGCATCGTGGCTTGTCGAGCATGTCATCCCAGGCTGACAGGCATTGGATCCCCTTTGAATGACACCAATACTTAAAGCCAATTGTTGAAATTGATAATCTTGTCTTCATACTGTGGCATCATTCTTGGTGAGGGTAAGATGCTACTCAAGGTCAGGGTCATACCGGCCTGGGCTACATGCTCAGAGAGCTCCTCTATGTCTCTTTTCATGTAGTCCAGGGAAGTACGTCTCAGGTCATTCACACCAGCATGGACAATGACTGAGTCATATTTGTACTTGCCTTGGAGTGACCTGAGTGCTTGTGTTATGTGGCGGACCATAGGCAGCTCACCGTGACCTTCTCCTTGTTCAGCCTGGTGAGCGGGACGTCAGTGTGCATGATGATAGAGTCACCTATTACAAGTGTATCAAGTGTGTTGTTTAGCCTTAAGGGCTGTGACTGTTAGGCACACTGGCTTTGTGAGCTATGTGTTGCACGTGTTTTGTTTTGGGGTAGCGGTTGCTTGGGTGTCTGCTTTGGAGGTCTCTGCTGCTTAGGCAGATTTTTATTTAGAGCCTCCAAGTATGTTTTTGTGTGTTTGGTTTGCTGTCGTGGTAGGTCTATGTGAGACTGGAATTGTAGTGAGTGTGATTTGCTTCTCCTCCTGACTGGTTACGCCAGTACTGAGTTGAGAGAGCTTAGCCTCCAGTTTGGCTATATGGTTGCATCTGTCACGTGTTGGAATTTGTTGGGAGGAGGAGAGGGTTGTCTGTGTACATTAGGCAGTTGTAACATTGCCTCAAGATTCCCAGGTTCACCAGCTGGACCGGAGAGGAGATTGACAACTGACCTTTGGACATGCTAGAATAGTATTGGGAATTCCTTTATAATTGAAAAAAAGGGCCAATGGGGAACAAGTTACTCAAGGGGAGTTTGTGAGGGTGTAGTGCTTTTAATTTTTTAGTGCTGACTTATATAATTGCTTTAGTGAGCAAGTGCTAGGCTTTAGCGTAGGAATAGGGTGTTTATTATGAGAACTAGATCAGTTCCAAGGCTCAAATCCAAATAACCCGCGCTGCTCGATGCCGCGCTATGCACAAAATCACACAAAGCCGCGCTTCAGCGGGTTTTATACAGGCGGACTTGAAAGAGCTAGAAATTGGCCCAAAACAGCCAAAAGACTACCAGATTCCTGTGCTGGGAACACTCCTCCAGGGACAGATAGGCTGCTCCAAGCTCCCCAGTGCCACTGGTGAACAAAGAAGCCTCCCTCTATCCAAGAAAGGAAATGGCAACACAGGAACTTTCCAAAAGTCCAGAATACAGCAAAGCCTGTATTTGGACTACTCTAGGTCAGGAAAGATGGGAAACAAGGATAACTTTTTTTTTTTGCAACAAACAGCAGGAAATTGCAATAAATATGTAACACAGGGTTGCACACTTGAGTGTGTAGCCTCAACAAGTAAATGCAACAAACAGGACAAACTTTAAAAGTGCAGGTGCAAAAACAACTTTAGACAGTTTAAAACAGTTCAAGAAGCAGAAATATTTGCAGTTTAGCTAGATCGGACAGTCGCCCAGGTAGTAGCAGGAAAAAACACTTTTATCAGGTTAGCAGTCACTCTTTTAGCCTCTCTGCTGCTAGCACCACTCTGCAGGACCACGAGGAGCTTGGCTGAGTAGTAACAAGCACAAAAACCTCGCCAAAGCGGGTTTTATACAGGGGGACTTGAAAGAGCTAGAAATTGGCCCAAAACGGCCATTAGATTACCAGATTCTTGTACTGGGAACACTCCTCCAGGGATAGATAGGCTGCTCTAAGCTCCCCACTGCCACTGGTGAACAAAGAAACCTCCCTCTATCCAAGAAAGGAAATGGGCAACACAGGAACTTTCCAAAAGTCCAGAATACAGCAAAGCCTGTATTTGGACTACTCTAGGTCAGGAAAGACAGGAAACAAGGATAATTTTTTTTTGTTGTTTTTCTTTTTTTCAACAAATAGCAGGAAAATGCAGTAAATATGTAACACAGGCTAGCACACTTGAGTGTGTAGCCTCAACAGGTAAATGCAACAAACAGGATAAACTTTAAAAGTGCAGGTGCAAAAACAACTTTAAACAGTTTAAAACAGTTCAAGAAGCAGAAATATTTGCAGTTTAGCTAGATCGGACGGTCACCCAGGTAGTAGCAGGAAAAAACACTTTTATCAGGTTAGCAGTCGCTCTTTTAGCCTCTCTGCTGCTAGCACCACTCTGCAGGACCACGAGGAGCTTGGCTGAGTAGTAACAAGCGCAAAAACCTCGCCAAAGTGGGTTTTATACAGGGGGACTTGAAAGAGCTAGAAATTGGCCCAAAACGGCCAATAGACTACCAGATTCTTGTGCTGGGAACACTCATCCAGGGATAGATAGGCTGCTCTAAGCTCCCCACTGCCACTGGTGAACAAAGAAGCCTCCCTTAATCCAAGAAAGGAAATGGCAACACAGGAACTTTCCAAAATTCCAGAATACAGCAAAGCCTGTATTTGGACTACTCTAGGTTAGGAAAGACGGGAAACAAGGATAATTTTTTTTTCTTTTTTTCAACAAATAGCAGGAAAATGCAGTAAATATGTGACACAGGCTAGCGTACTTGAGTGTGTAGCCTCAACAGGTAAATGCAAAAAACAGGACAAACTTTAAATTACAAGCGCAAAAGTGTGCTAAAGCTGGCTTTAAAGCAGGGGTTTAGAAAGAGATAGGAAATGGCCCAAAACGGCCCATAAGCTACAGGTCACTGGGCTGGAACCACTCCTCAAGGGACAGATAGGCTGCTCAGAGCTCCCCACTCTCACTGGTGAACAAAGAAGCTTCCTCCTATCCAAATAAGGATATGGGCAACACAGGAACTATGACACAAAATGGCCCATAAGCTACAGGTCACTGGCTGGAACCACTCCTCAAGGGACAGATAGGCTGCTCAGAGCTCCCCACTCTCACTGGTGAACAAAGAAGCTTCCTCCTATCCAAAGAAGGATATGGGCAACACAGGAACTATGACACAGCCCAGAGATCAGCAATACCTGAAGACTGGACTATTCTAGTTCAGTAAAGGCGGGAAACAAGGATTTTTTTTTTTTTTTTTTACAAAGTAGCAGAAATTAGGTACAGAAACACAGTAAATGCTTTAATTCGCTAGCGACTTGAGTGTGTAGCCTACCAATTAAACTAAGCAAAACAAACTTTAAAAGTGCAAAAACCTCAGAAATACAGGCAGGAATGCAATAAAACAACTTTACAGAGCTTATTTAGTAAAAGAAACAGAAAAGTCTATATATACAGAAAAGCAGCTAAAACACACAAACACTTCAGATGCAGTGCAACCTAGAGCACTTGAGTTGTAGCAATATTAAGGCTATTACAGTTATAATAAATGCTCTGAAATATACTGTATATTTTCAAAATGTTTGAGAAGCACAGTCAGAACACAAGGAGGTTCAGGCGAAAGAAAAAAAAAAGTTTTGTTTTACTTTTTGAAAGGGAAAAATGAGGAACAGAAGGCCTTATCAAATGTTCTCTCTGTATTAGGCAGAATGAACTAATGACACTAGACTTGGAGGAGTGTCACAGTAGGGGCAGGCAACTGCAAAGCCAGCAAGTATAAGAGCAAGACACCAACATGGAGGTAGGTTGGGACAAAATAGCCTACAGACAGCAAGCACTAGAGACACAAATGAAAGTTTTTAAACAGATAAGGATTTGTAAAGATACAGAATAGACAAAGTGCTATATATATATTAAATTTTAAAAACAGTAATCTGTAAAAATAATAAAAAAAAATCAAGATACTTATATTTTCAGCTCAGTTGCGGTCAACAACTTATCCAGTCTGCACTGTGTGTAAAGACAGAAACCCTATCAAAGTTAGGGCTTAAATACCAGAACAGCTTTTTTTTTTTTTTTTTTTTTACAAGAACACAAAAGAACCAGCCCCCACTAGCCAAAAGATAATTACACAGAGGAAAGGCTTCAGTTAAAACAATAGCCTACAGACAGCAAGCACTAGAGACACAAATTAAAGTTTTTAAAGAGATAAGGATTTGTAAAGATACAGAATAGACAAAGTGCTATATATATATTAAATTTTAAAAACAGTAATCTGTAAAAATAATCAAAAAAAATCAAGATACTTATATTTTCAGCTCAGTTGCGGTCAACAACTTATCCAGTCTGCACTGTGATTCTTAACATAGATAATCAAACGGACAAATCGCTATTCATAAGCGTATACCTGATTAAAAAATAAAGAGCTACTTTCACTCGGTAATTCTTTTTAGATTCTGGTAAAAATATTATTTTCTGGCTTCTAGTCTGAGTCCAAATGCTGTTTCGGACACTGTTCTGTTCAATAAATCTGGACAAAAAGCCTGAAATAATGGAGGAACAAAGCCCCCAAAATATGGACAGATTTTATATATTGCACTTATAAACTTAGAAAGTTGCTAGAATAACAGGATCTGTCTTACCATACGTTTTCTGAAGGATGTAAAGTCAGAAACTCAACTGTGTGTCACTGTTTAGTGACTTCAGTCCTCCGTGATTTTCCAGGAAAACCACAAATGTTATGAGGAACAGACCAAAAATATGAGGCAAAAATCTGGCAGTCGAGAACTATGTTCACCATTTAATACAAATTCAGACTGACACCACAAAATTAATAAAAGCAGTTGTGTCTGAACACTATTAGTAGCATCAGTCATGGAAATTCATTTATCTTGAAGTGCATGAGAAAGCCTATAAGCTGTGAACCAGAATCAGAGAGTTCATTCTTTTAAATCACACCCACTGACAGTTATCAATCACATAAGGCACAAGTGAGCAAGTGCCCACTAGGATTGTCCGTGCTTATTTATTTTTATATTACAAAGAGTTAAAGAGCTCAATCTTCCATCACTAAAATGTGGAACACTATCTCTCATAATCTGGAACAAATGGGCAAAATGTGGAACAGGTATTCACAACTTACTTCAACCAGAAAGTTATGAGAGTGGCCATAGCACCTTAACAGCCATGTGAACCCTAACTGATGACATCTTACTATGGTTGGACAAAGGATGACTCACAGGTGCCAACTTTATCAACGTAACAAAGGCATTTAGTCTAGCAGATCACGATTATTTCTGAACCATCTACTTGATATAGGCCTTAGCCTGGATGCCCTAACTTGGTTCCAAAGTCAGCTGTCTAGTGGACACTTGAGTGTTATATTATTTGCACTCTCTCTGCACTAGCCAGTCTGAAGTAAGGTGTCCCAGTCTTCTCAATATATATCAACAAATCAACAAACTGATTCTTGATCTTCTTCACCTCTCATTCTTACTCTATGCTCATGAGATGGTACTATATCATTTAAATAAATCCACAGCTTTACCAAAACTAATTGAATGAATTCTACCACGTAATTCACTGGATCACTAACAATAAATTTATACTCAATTCATTCAAAATGATCCAAGCAAAGCTGCCTCTTCACTACAAGTCATTGACCACAACAATGTCATTATCCAGAACAATAACTCATTTAAATACCTGAGACTCTGGCTAGATACGTCTCTCAGTTTCTCCCTACATTTAAACAATACAGGAAAGAAAATAAAACCACTAATTTTCTCCCACGTCTTCTCAAAACTCTCCAGAATCTCAAAAAGCATTTTGCTATCCCAGCTAGAACACAGCCTTCCCTTAATATCATATTCCTTAAATGAAATTACAGTCTCATTCAAAAACGTACCAATAAAATATGTAGGTTAATCACACAGTCACCAAAAGAAGAACAACACTGTAAAACACTATGAAAATCAAAATAGCATCCTGTCAAACAAACAGCAAATCTCCTTCTTGGCTCACAATTGTTCAAAGCACTACAAAAAAACTTTCTCCAATGTCTTCCAGAGTAATATGATACTTCTCAATCTACAACCTTAGAAACACATTACAGACTAATGTAAGACTGTCAAATTAAACTCCAGTGGACTAATCACTGCTTCTCTTTACTAGTTCCCAAAATCTGGGATTCATAACAACATCACTTGAAGACACATCTTACCCAGAGTTCCATTCTCAGATGAAAATCCAAATCAGTCTGTTTCTACACCATCCCACGCAGTTGCACTTGTGTATGTCCTCTAGATTGTATAGCTAGATAGGTAGGGGGTTCTAATCTCGTGGCAGTTGGTATGTGGGGTGCCTGGGGTGTGTCTGGGTGTGGTGTGTGGGTGTGTGTGTGTAAATATGACCTTAAGTAATGATGGCCTCAATAATGCAGTAGCTTGGAATTAATTGAGTAGCTTGGCTATCTCAGTCAGTAAAGCACAAGACTCTTAATCTCAGGGTCACAGATTGGAGCTTCATGTTGGGCGAGTCCATTTTAGGGAAAAAAAGCCACACTGAGCAAAACTCAAAATTGACTCTTTTCCTTTACTGGAATAGGCTTCATATTCATGTGAAGCAGAGCCTTTCCCCTGGCCACTTTCTAGTGCAACTTGAACCAGTGGATGGGAAATCATAAATTCAGTCCTGGGGTGGCACCCATGTCCCTTGTGGACAGATGCAGTCTGTAAACATTATCAAAACTCCACTAGCTGACCCTTGTTATCGTTCCTCTGAGGATAGAACATTTTGTAAAATTTGGGTAAAACTGGGTAGGCTTCTAAGGGCTCTTAAGCCATTAGTGTAGTAATCTTCTGTGAACCTATGAGCTTGTTATACAAGCATTAACTTGCATGCCCTACCTTGGATCCAAAGTTAGCTATCTAATGGCACACTATCTGTGAACCTATAATGGACACTTATGCATTGCAATTCTTTCCTCTCTGTCTGTCTACTAACCAATCTGAAGCAGGGTGACCCACATTACCTTAAATCACATAAACACATGAAGATCCTATCGAACACCCTGATATTGGGTGATTTCAATTACTCTACCATTCACTGGGAAAACTACTCGAGTACAAATTCCCAGGCTCAGTGCTTCCTGGAATTCATCAACTCAAACGCCCTAGATCAGCTGGTAAACTCCCCTACCAGAGGTGAAAACATATTGGACCTGGTCATCACCAACATGGGCGACAGGTGTTCCACACCGGAGGTCATCCCGTCACTGGTTAGATCAGACCATAAACTAATCTCTCTGGGTGTTCACACCCTACCACCACCCTCAACTAAGGAAACCACAGTAAAAAACTTTTCTAAAGTAAACTTCACCTTACTTAAGACAGAGGTGGTAGGTTTCACAGCCCCCACGCTAAAGGATAATGCTGCCCAAGATGCAGAAACCTTTACAGATGCACTCTATGAGCACCTGCAAGGATGCATGGATCATGCCATCCCTAGCAAAACCAAGACTCACTCCTCTAAGAGAAGGAAACCAGTTTGGTGGACCCCTGCCATAAATAGGCAATACAATAGAAGGAGGAAACTAGTTCAGAAAAAAAGCAAATTCCAAAAAGGAAAGACATCCCTGATCAGTATCAGTAAGAAACTAAGGTCCCTCATGAAATCATCCCAGGCTAACTTCAAAAGAAAACTAGCCAAGGATTCAAAACATAACCATAAAGCCTTCTTTAGCTATGTTACGAATCTAAGTGGCAACTCGCAGATATGCACTGAACTAGTGCAAAATAGCACAAAATATACTGAACCTACTGATATTGCCAACATCCTGGCAGATAGATTCGGTGCAAACTTCACCCCCCCCCCTCTCACCTCCAAAAGGGCCCACAACAATAAGTGTAGTGTCCCAAAAATCACAAATGCACAGGTGAAAACAGCCCTTTCAAAAGCCAAAAACACAGCGTCAGTGGGACCAGATGGTGTCCCAGGCTGTGTCTTGCATGAACTACATAACGAACTAACCCCCCACCTAAACACGCTGTTCAACTTCAGCCTTTCCACAGGCTACGTGCCCATAGAATGGCGCACAGCAATGGTTATTCATCTCCACAAAGGAGGGGTCACAACTGACCCTAGTAACTATCGCCCCATAAGCCTGACTAGCCTGATCTGCAAGGCTATGGAGCGCATCATCATGAAACTTATTAACAAAGACATTGGGAACCTCCAAACACTTGACCCGACCCTGTTCGGCTTTGTTAAGGGCAGATCATGCCTACTAAACCTGGTTGACTTCTTCGAGACAGTCACCAAGACCATAGACAAGGGAAAGGTGGTTCACACAGCCTATCTTGACCTCAACAAGGCTTTCGACACCATTCCCCACTCAGGTATTACAGAAAAACTCACCAGCCTGAACATAAACCCCTATGTCACGAGATGGGTTGCCAACTGGCTTACAGACAGAACTCACATGGTAAGAATAGCGGGTTCCAGGTCTGACTCTAAACTAGTCACAGGTGGTGTCCCACAAGGCTCAGTCCTGGGACCCCTACTGTTCGGCATATACTTCTCAGAAGTACAGGCAAACACAGGAAGACTATGGCTAACCAAGTTCGCTGATGACTGCAAACTGAGAGCCATAATTGACTCTCCAGCTGACACGGACATCCTCCAAAAGGGCCTTACTGAGACGGACACCTGGTGTCAAAGTCATGGCCTCAAGCTAAATGCCAAAAAATGCATAGTCATCCCATTTGGGAAAAACAAAACATCCATGAATTACCACATAGGTGGCAGCCCCCTTAATACAGAAGAGGTAATAAGAGATCTGGGGACCCAGGTAGATAGTAATCTCTCCTTTGACAATCATATTGCCAAAGTAGTTAGGAAATCCTTCTGTGTGGCCCATCTAATTACTAAAGGGTTTGCATCTAGAAATAAAGAGGTTGTAGTGCCCCTCTACTCGTCACTCATTAGACCCATCACAGAGTGCAATGCCCCATTTGGGATGTGCCTCACAAGACACTTCCAACAACTGGAAAGATCACAAAAGTACCTCACCAAGAGGATTACTGTTCTCAAACATATGTCCTATGCAGCCCAACTGAAAAAACTCCAGCTGTACTCAGTGGCATATTGCTTACTCAGAGGTGATCTCTGCCTGACTTACAAAGCCATGTCCAACTCAGAATTGATGGACATGCTCCACCTAAAGAAATCCAAGTCGCTGCGAGCCATACGCTCTAGTGAGCTGAACCTCACCACAACAATAAATAGAACATGCTAGGGGGATAGATTCCTGTCACAGAGACATCCCATGCTTTGGAACAAAATTCCAAACTACATTAGGCAGAGCCCCTCACTAACACTCTTCAAGAGAACTTTGACGAGTGGATGGGTAACAGAAAATACACCCCTGGGATCACTTCATTGGCTCTGCTTGACAGAGGATCAGTTAATTAATCAATGGGGCGGCGAAAGCCGACACACTCTGGCTAGGCTTATAAATGCCCTCGGGCAGATAGCCTAGTACCTACCTATGGACCTATGAACCTATAACCTAATCAAACCATAAACCCCCACTTACTGACAACTTCTCTATTCCCTCTGCCTTAACGTCTCTGTGTTTAAAACATTTGTCATTCTAATACTCTGCTAAAATGTTTCAAAATCTAGAACTCTATTGCAAACAATCTCAGCCATCAATATAACCCTCTGTTAAAATGTATTAATTTGTATGTAACAATGCAATGAATGTTTTATAAACCAGTTCATCTAAATTTATGGCTTTATAGCAACTGCATGTGTCTATGTTCTCTTTATTATGTATATTCTACACAATTGTATAATTATATATACTTTACCTCTTGCAATATATCTCTGTAACTGTCAAACTTTAAAGTTTTCCTTGGCTGAGGCTGGACTTAGCTCATTTATGATCAGTGTTCTACCCTGGGTAACCAATTTTAATAACTAAAGAAATAAGTGGTTAATGTGTTAGTTTAGACTTATAAAACATTATTTTGATGAATTTATATGATTACTTTATTATTATTTACAATGAATATCTGTTAATAAATTCACAACATGGAATGTGTGACAGACTTTTTCAATGTGGAACTGCAAGGAATGTTCCTTATAAGTGACATGGATATGAAAATTGAAATTATGAAAGACTAAATTATCTGAGGTTGTACAGTGTCTCATATACATATCTAAGAGAAGACCTTCTTCAGGCATATTGGGCATTTAGAGACAATTGTCTCTGGGAATGTTTAGGGTTATCAAAAAGTAGTAGAGAATCATCAGATAACCTACGTAGAAAATTCTACAAGAATGAGAAGTGTTCTCTGAGAGAGCAGCTGATGTATGGAATAGACTACCAAATTACATTAAAGCAAGCACTAGTTTGTCTATTTTTAAGGACAGCATGGACACTTATTATGGAAACAACTGTTTTGATATATCGTCAGGCTTGAAGGACATTAATGTCTGTGCATGAAATAGCTGTATGTAGGTAGGTATGCAGATAGTACATGTTGCTTCATATTACAGCAAAATGAAGTGGCTTGTATTTCAATGAAATTCATTTACATTTTCCTCATAAAACAATGCCGTATTACATACTTTATAATACATGCTACTGCTTGTTACAACAAAACAAAAGTTTGAGCAAGTAGTTTAAATAGTGCTTCATAAGCTCATCAGCACTCTCAAAAAAAATATATGTATATATATATATATATATATATATATATATATATATATATATATATATATATATATATATGTTTCCCACCTTTCTGAACTAGCATAGTCCAGTTTTCAGGTTATCGCTGAATCCAGGGCTATGTTAAAAGTTTCTGTGTTGCCCATACCTTACTTGGATAGAAGGAAGTTTCTCTGTTCACCTGTGAGAGAGGGGAGCTTTGAGCAGCCTATCTGTCCCTGGAGGATGGTTTCAGCCCAGAAGCTAGTAGTTTATTGGCCATTTTGGGCTAATTTCTATGTCTTTCACTTCCCTGCTATAAAAACCGCATTTGCACGATTTTGCGCGCTGGGCAGTGCTGGATAGCTAGAGTTAAACTATTCTCGGCTCCACGAAGTCTACTCTTCAATTTTTCCCTTGGAACTAGACAAGCCTTCAACTTTAGCACTCAAACCATTCATTTCACAGTCAAGCACTTGCTTAAAACTCATAGCAAGCACTAATTAACCCTAGCACTAGACCCCCTATACTGTCCAGAAGGACAAGGCTCTCTATTCGTCCCCACCAGCCAATCAGAAAAACAGCTTACTCTACCTATTCAGGCATGTCCAAAGGGCAGTTTCTGGTGTACTCTCCAGTCCAACTGGTGAATCTGGGCATTTTGAGTCAATGTTACAACTGCCTCATGTACACAACCCTCTCCTCCTACCACCAAACACTAATATATGTGAGAGATGCAATTATACAGCCAAACTGGAGGCAAATCTTTCTCACCCCAAGACTGGAACTGACAGTCAAGAGGAGAAGGATAATACTTGCAACACACCACCAGTCTTACATAGACCTAATAAACCAACACCGGCAAATAAAATACAGGAATACATGAAAACATACTCGGAAGCTCTAATTAAAAATCTGCAAAAGCAACAGAGACCTCCAAAGCAGACATCCAAGCAACCTCCACACCCCATCACCAACCATGAAACACATAATTCACATAATCAGTGTGCCACGCAATCACAGCCCTTAAGGCAAAATAACATACCCAACACACTAGTAATGGGTGACTTTATAGTCGGGTACACTGATGTCCCACTAACTAGGCTGGACAAGGAGAAGGTTACAGTTAGCTGTCTGTCGGAACCAGGATCCATCACATAACACAAGAACTCAGGTCACTCCAGAACAAGTACAAATACAACTCTGTCATTGTCCATGTTGGTGTGAATGACCTGAGATGTACCTCCCTGGACTACATGAAAAGAGACATGGAAGAGCTCTCTGATCATGTAGCCCAGGCTGGTATGACCCTGACGCTGAGTAGCATCCTGCCTTCACTAAGAATAATGCCACAGTATAAAGAAAAAAAATGATCACTTTCAACAATTGGCTAAGTTTCTGGTGTCATTCAAAGGGGATCCAGTATCTGTCCAACTGGGATGACATGCTTGACAAGTCACGTTGCTTTGCAAGAGATGGCTTGCACCTGTCACTCTTGGGCTTTCGAATACTGGCCAAGGCTCTTTCCGCCCCCATAGTGCCTTTTTTAGGCAAGGCTCAAAAGACAAACCCACCACCATAAATAGCACAAGTAACCAAAAACTGAGGGTAATGCTACTCAACGCCAGAAGTCTAAACCTAAAAATGCTCGCACTTGAGGCACTCCTCAGTATGGAGAACATCGACATCTGTGCAGTAACAGAAACCTGGTTTAAGGCTCCTGAGAGCACCCCAGTACTACTAGGCTATAACTCATACCATACCTTTCGGCCACAGAACCAGGACCGAAACACAAAAGGCGGGGGTGTATCCATATTCATCAAGGATACCCACACCTCCAGATTAGTGGTGCAGCACAATGCATCAGAGATCATCCATGTGCAACTAACAATGGGCAAAACTGCAATCCAAATTGTAGCTTGCTACAGATCACCCACCATGGCCCAGGACCCCCATTCCGCATTTCTGGAGACAGTGGGAAATATGAAGGTCCTACCAAACACCCTAATACTGGATGATTTCAATTACCCAAACATAAACTGGGAGAACTACGCAAGTACTAACTCCCTTGCCCAACGCTTCCTAGAATTTATAAACTCGAATGCCCTAGATCAACTAGTCAACACCCCCACCAGAAGGAACAACATATTGGACCTGGTCATCACCAATATGGGCAACTGGTGTTCCACACCGGAGGTCAACCCCTCACTGGTTAGATCAGACCATAGACTAATCACTCTGGATATCCACATTCCTCCCCCACCCCCCAATCAAGGAAATCACCGTGAAAAACTTTTCAAAAGCAAATTTCACATTACTTAAGACTGAAGTGGAAAGGTTCACAGCCCCCATGCTAAAGGACAATGCTGTCCAAGCTGCTGAAACCTTTACAAAGGCACTCTATGAGCATCTGCCGGAATGCATGGATCGTGCTATCCCAAGTAAAACCAAAAATCACTCCTCCAAGAAAAGGAAACCAGTCTGGTGGACCCCCGCCATAAACAAGCTATACAACAGAAGGAGGAAACTAGTACAGAAAAGAGTAAAATCCCAAGAAGGAAAGACATCCCTGATCAGTATCAGCAAGAAACTACAATCCCTCATTAAATAATCCAAGGCTAGTTTCATAAGAAAAATTGCCAATGGCTTCAAAGATAACCACACAGCATTCTTTAGCTATGTCAAGAACCTAAGTGGAAACTCTCAGATTTGCTCTGAGTTAGTGCAGAATGGCACAAAATATACTGAACCGACTGATATTGTCAACATTCTGGCAGACAGGTTTAGTGCAAACTTCAGCCCCCTCTCACCCCCTAAAGGGCCGATAACCATACCAGAAGAATGTAGGGCCCCATCAATCACAGACACACAGC
Organism: Protopterus annectens; assembly: GCF_019279795.1. Lineage (NCBI taxonomy): Eukaryota > Metazoa > Chordata > Ceratodontiformes > Protopteridae > Protopterus > Protopterus annectens. Next base: position 1,163,976,960 of record NC_056743.1, read on the forward strand.
TTAAAACAGCCCTATCAAAAGCCAAAAACACAGCTTCAATGGGACCGGATGGTGTCCCAGGCTGTGTCTTACAAGAGCTCTAAAATTAACTAACCCCTCACCTAAACACATTGTTCAAACTCAGCCTCTTTACAGGCTACGTACCCACAGAATGGTGCACAGCAACAGTTATCCTGCTCCACAAAGGTGGAGCCACAATAGACCCCGGGAACTATCGCCCTATAAGCCTGACTAGCCTGGTCTGCAAGGCTATGGAGCGCATCATCATGGAACTCATTAACAGAGACATTGGGAACCTCCAAACCATGGACCCTACCCAGTTTGACTTTGTTAAGGGCAGATCATGCCTCCTAAACCTGGTGGACTTCTTTGAGACAGTTACCAAGGCATTAGATGAGGGAAAGGAGGTCCACACAGCCTACCTAGACCTTGCAAAGGCTTTCAACACCATTCCCCATTCTAGTATTATAGACAAGCTTACCAGCTTGAACATAAACCCCTATGTCATGATATGGGTTGCCAACTGGCTAATGGATAGAACCCACATGGTGAGAGTTGCAGGCTCTATGTCCGACACTAAACCAGTTACAAGTGGCGTCCCCTGGGGATCAGTCCTAGGACCCTTCATGTTCAGTATATGCTTCTCAGAGATACAGGCAAGCATAGGAGGACTATGGCTGACCAAGTTCGCAGATGACTGCAAACTAGGGGCCATAATTGATTCCCCGGCTGATACAGACACCCTCCAGAAGGGTCTCACTGAGACAGATACCTGGTGTCAAAATCACGGCCTCAAACTAAATACCAAAAAGTGCATAGTCACCCCCTTTGGAAAAAACAAAGTACCCATGAACTACCACATAGGTGGTAGTCCCCTAAATACAGAAAATGTAATAAGGGCTCTGGGGACCCAAGTAGATAGTAATCTCACCTTTGATAATCATATTGCCAAGGTGGTTAGAAAATCCTTCTGTGTGGCCCACCTAATCACAAAAGGGTTCGCATCTAGAACAAAAGAGGTTATTGTGCCTCTCTACTCATCACTCATTAGACCCATCATAGAATACAACACCCCATTTGGGATGTACCTTACAAGACACCTGCAACAGCTGGAAAGACCACAAAAGTACCTCACCAAGAGGATTAATGGCCTCAAACAGATGCCCTATGCAGCCCGACTCAAGAAACTCCAGCTGTACTCGGTTGCATACAGCTTACTCAGAGGTGATCTCTGCCTGACATACAAGGCTATGTCCAACCCAGAATTGATGGACATGCTCCATCTAAAAAAAACAAATCCCAGAGAGCCACATGCTCTAGAGATGTAAACCTCACCACAATGATAAATAGGACATGCTGGAGGGATAGATTCCTGTCCCAGAGGCAGAGCCCCTCACTAACACTCTTCAAGAGAAACCTTGACGGGTGGATGGGAAACAGAAAATGTACCCCGGGGATCACTGCAGTGGCTCTGCTGGAAAGTGGTGCAAGGAAATAATGGCTATGCTGCACAGGGGCACAGGGAACTAATCTAAGGGAGTGGTGAAAGCTAACACATTCTGGCTAGGCTTATAAATGCCCTTGGTACTTACCTATGAACCTATGATCCTATAAAGAAGCACAAAGCCAGAAGGCTAGTTACCCTTAAATTATTGTACAAACCTTGGAAGAGGGGAACAATAAGTGGTATGTTGAGAGAGGGAAGGGGTGTTGATGCAGGTAATTTAATTACTTTTTACCAGTTGCTGTTAAAATATTCATTGATGGCGTTTGTTAGTGGGGTGGTGTACTTTTCTGACAGCAACAAGTTAAAAAAGCCTACTGTGCTGAAGTGTAACCCCTGTCATTTTTCCAGATGTTTGGTGGGAACTCAGTGAGGAACACTATAATCATTTGTGATTGAAAGTAGTGATGATGTCAAGTCTCATGTCAGTTTTGGTCAAGATAGTCACAGCTTGCACTTAGCACACTTTATACATTAAAGAGATGAAAAAACAAGATCCAGTGTAACCAACAAATTTGTTAATAATATGTTGCCCGTTCGATTCTCAGTTAGAGCGTCTTCTGTGTGGCGACATGCGTGAATGGGCGTTCCTTCATTGAAGGTTGTGTGTCAGGCCCGGCAAGTCAGCACGTAAAAATCTACTGCCAATCATTAGCGGACCGGAGTTCCGCTGTGGCAACCCCTAACCGGGAAAAGCCGAAAGACACAACAACAATACATTTAGTAAGCACTTTCATCCTTGAAACTCACAGGACTTCTTCAGAATAACTTACATCAGGTAAAGTAACTCATTTTAAACATCCTAACAAATCACATGACAATTTATGACAAAAACATGGTCAATTAATACATAAAAAGTAATCAATACATTTAGGTGGACTATTTTTGTTTTAGCTTTTTATACATTAAATGTTGCTGTCCACTTTATAACCACTGCTGATCAGTGTGTGAGGCAAGGGAGGTCATATCACTCCTTAACCTCCTGGGGGGTCATATCATCCATTATTCTCCTGATATTTTACCATTAGATTCCTTGAACTCTATGCCTAGCTAGTGTAACAATGCTCTTTATGCATTAAGCAGTTAAAAATGACACATTAGAGCATGCAGTTATAATAAATGATTTTCTGGAATGTCAGTTATATGGAACTGTTGCTGATCAATGCATGCAAGTAGCAGCTGTCTGATTCCCTTAACCATAACCATACTTTACTTACTGAAACAGAGATAAATTTCTGTTTTCATATTTGTAACTCAGTGCACTTTACTGTGACAGTGGCACACTGCTCAGAGCAGTAGACAGTCTTTGCATGTGAGCATACCTCTAAACTTCTTTGCTCAAGAATTCTGGACAAAGCCAAAAATAATGGGAGAAGAGTCATAATCAGGGATAGATATTAAATATTGCTCTTAAAAATTTTAAAAAATTGTTAAAATAACAGATCTTAAATTAGCATGCATTTTCTGAAGAATATGGAGTCTGAAACTCAAATGTCTGTCATTATTTAGTGACTGTAAGTCCTCAATGATTAGTCAGAAAACCACAAATTTTACTAAAATATGAGGCAAAAAATCTGGGCATTATGTGAATTTCTGGACAATTGAGAGGTATTCCTATGGGGGGGGGGGGCTGGTGCTGCCTCAATCCCACCACTACTTATATTTTAATTTCATGTTTCTGATCTCACGCAGAATAACTACATAGTCTAGCAGTTACAGCAGCAGATTAAAACTATGCGCTGTTAACATGCTGCTTCCTGTGATGATTTCCTCTGCCTTCAGTTTACTGTATGAGCTTGAGCAAATCACTTATCCAGACACTTGGGAAATTGACCTAGATTCCTCAGTGGTCTCCTGGATGATGTACCTAGTAATTACCTATGAAACAAAAATCCGCTAAGTACTTTCATAATTTACAATGCTTTATATTTTTAACATTAAAAGAGCGGGAGGTAGTTGCGTGGGCTTTTTTAACATGGCTTTAAAATTCAATATGGCTCTAACATGGCTATAAAATGTGTTGTGGTCTTGTTGACTCAGTGTGTATTTGAAGTAAGATCACAATGTGCTTTTACTGGTTGTATTTCTATTTATTAATACATAAACATCTCTAAATTTATTTTATCACTTCTATAGTTCAATTAATTTCAATAAGTTATACTTAAAGTTGACGTGTTTAAAGTCAGGGCAGGATATAGTGAGATATGAGAGGGGTTTGCTACTAGTTATCTTAGCAGTTATTCTGCTCCACAAAAGCCTAAATACTTTACTGTGGCTATACTGTTTTGCAGTTTATCTGGGTTGGCAGAGCTAATCTGTGTTTGAGTGAAACAAGATGAAATACATTATTGCAGTCATCATTTATTTTTAACACAATTAGACACATAAGAATGGTGTACACAGTCAAAAAGGAGACTATAAGTGTTGGGTATGGATGCAGTCTTTATATGAAAATGACAGCTGTCATTTGATCACAGTTAAATGCTCAGACTTTGCTGGACATTACTGTGGTCCTTACTTATTTGTAGTGCATGGAGCATCATAATTACATTATGAATTTAGGAAAAAAGCCAACTTCATTAAGCATATTCAGCTCTGTTAAACTCTAGTCTAGTCTCTCCTTGGCAGATAACAGGGGCCACTGCAAAACAGCATTCAAAGCATTTTCACATCTTTAAACATTGTCATGCCCTTTCTTACCATACAGAAATTAAAACAGAAGTGTGGTAGAATGAAGGGTCAAACAGTGTTTAAAACTGTTTTTAAATCAGATCTACTAATTCCCTTCTGACAATTGTCAATGTAGCTACACCAACTGTTAAAACACTTCACATTCCTACACTTTTTTATATGACAGGTAGTATATGGAGCAGATAAAGTTCCAAACACTTCAAAAAATTATGAGCAGTCTTTTCAATCATTAGCATAATCAACACTATTTTCTCCCATTTTCTACATGAGGCTGGGGTGTCATGTCAACTGTTTCCATTTCTCTCAATTCAGTGCCACTCTCTTACCTTCTTTGACAGTCAGACTTGGTTGTTACAGGACTTCCCTCACACATTTCATCCATCTCTTTGGTAGACACCATTGTTTCCTCTTGCCTACTTCCTTTCTGTCCTAAATCTTCTTCACCGGATTATCTTTTGTTTTCTGCATATCAGAACCTCTGTAATCTCTTCTCTTTGATCTTATATAACATTGGAACTACTTTGGCTTCTGCTCTGATGTCCTCATTTCTTTGTTTTCCCCACAGTGTGCATCATACCACTTGTCTCAGGCACTTCGTCTCCATCACCTCTAGCTTCTACAACTGCTATGTTTTACTGCCTAGGTTTCTGTACCATACAGTAGTACTGGTAACACCACTGCTTTATACACCTTACGTTTCAGCTTCTTTGGCATTATTCTATCATACACTATTCCTGCACCCTGTGCACTTAACTGCAGCCCCTTTGATTCTAGCTTTGACCTCCCCATTCAGACTTCTCATCCCCTCAACCACCCATCCCAGATACTTGCAGTTGCTAAACTGTTCCATTATCTTCCCTTCTATTTCAGTTCCCAGCCTCTTCTGATTTTCCCCATTTGCTGCCCTTACTTCCATGTTATCTGTGCCTTCTGTTTTGCATTCCATTCCGCTGTCCTTTGCAGATGTTCTTGGTCAGAATCTGCCTGTGATACCACATTGCCTGCATATGGCAACTTTGTTGGTGTGTCCCCTATGACCTGTTTGCTAATGTAGTCCATCATCAAGCTTTTTAATCTTTCAGTTTTTAAAACTGCTTATAATGTGCTTTTGACAAAGATGTGAGGATTCACTTCTTTAGTTTTTGCCTCAAAAAAAGTCCACAGGCATGAAATGATCCAAAATATTTGTAAAAACACAGGTTTATTACTCCAGCCAGTCAAAGCAGTCAAATAGCTTAAAAACCATACGGAATAAATAGAAAACAACTGTAGTGTATCCAACATAGTCAAGCGCTTTCGTCCTGCTCTAGGACTTCTTCAGAACTGTGTTTGCTAAAACCCACTCCCACTTTTATACTGACAATTAACTAATTAAAATTTGAATCATGTTAAACTGCAGTGGTGGTGCTGTGGTAGCGTTGTCACCTCACAGTAAGACATTGTCCTGTTCGATTCTCAGCTAGAGCGTCTTCTGTGTGGAGACATACGTGAATGGGCGTACCTTCACTGAAGGTTGTGCGTCAGGGCTGGCAACTCAGCATATAAAAATCTACTGCCAATCATTAGCGGATCGGAGTTCCGCTGTGGCGACCCCTTACCGGGAAAAGCCGAAAGACACAACAACAAAATTTGAATCATGTTAACCCTATAGAAACTTTTAAAAATATATATATAGTAAATTTTAATATTTCTGTGAATGGCAAAAAATGTTGTTTACTAAACAAGGTTCTTTTCTATTACAAAATAGTATCCCTATGTTTCAATTCAGGTTTTATAGATACATTGTCATTGATACCTGGGGTTACCGTGGCATTAAGTCTGAATTGCCACCTCATTTCTGCCCTCTCCAAGTTGTTTTTCCAATTACCCCCTCTCGGATTGCTACCAGTAACCTCTAGAATACCAAATAAGAAAGAGTGATTGGGATTGTTTTTAATGTGCCTGTATAACCCCAGACATCAATGACAATGTATCTATAAAACCTAAATTGAAACATAGGGCTACTATTTTGTAATAGAAAAGAACCTTGTTTAGTAAACAACATTTTGACCATTCACAGAAATATTAAAATTTGCTATATATTTTTTAACAGTTTCTATAGGGTTAACATGATTGAAATTTTAATTAGTTAATTGTCAGTATAAAAGTTGGAGTGAGTTTTAGCAAACACAGTTCTGAAGAAGTCCTAGAGCAGGACGATAGCGCTTGACTGCGTTGGATACACTACAGTTGTGTTCTATTTATTCTGTATGGTTTTTAAGCTATTTGACTGCTTTGACTGACTGTGGGCTTTTTTTGAGGCAAAAGCACAGAGTGGGTTGTTTTTTCCTTGTGGCGTTTTCTCCACTCTGGTCACTGGTGTTTTGGTTTCTACTTCTTTAGCTTTACTTCATTCAATTTTTAAGGTAGATTTGTTGTCATCTATGTCTTGAGCATATAAGTTGGTTATGATGTGATCATGGTCCTCTTTATTTATTTATTTAATCACTGTCAGAATTCCAAAATACAGATATAGTAATGCGATTAAAATTGAGGGACACGGTGGAAGTCTATGGATGGAAATGCCTGTACTCTCCTGTTTGATCACTGTTAAGCAGTCATTGATCTGGCTTTTGCAGAGTTAATGTGTGTTTGGATGAAACAAGATGACCTGCATTTTAATGTGGCCATTACTTTTTTATTAAAATAAGACATCTGAGGTGCAGTCACCAAAGTAGCTACAGTAAGTGGATATGGGGCAGTCTGTGCACAGAATGGATGACTACTAATGTCTGATCACAGTTAAACAGTTATTGGTCTAGCTTTGCAAAGCTGCTGTGTGTATGTAAGAGTGGAACAGGTTGAAGTACATTGCTGTAATCATTATTATTTTTGCTTTTATTTTGATCACAGTCAGACATTTGAGGTCTACACAGTCAATAAAGGGGCTTTAACTGGTGGGTACAGAGGCACTCTGTAAATTAAAGTGAATGCACCTTGTTGTCATTTGATTGGTTATACGGACAAGGTTACCGTGTGCTTGTGTGAGACAAGATGAAATACATTACAGTGGCCATTACTTTTAATCTCAATCAGATATTTGTAGTGTACATAATCAGAGAAGTGGATAGACTTGAAGACATGATGATAGACTGTGGATGAAGCTGAATGGCCTCTACTGTCATATTGCCACAAATAATTAGACTTGCTTGGCAGCAGCAGTTTCTGTGTGTATGTCTGTGCTTGTGTGTGGACAGGTATACCCAGTGGATGTTTGAGTGTGTGTGAATAAACTATCATAATGGCTTTGTTTGTGGACATTTTATGACAATGCTTCACAGTCAAAACACTCATACCGTCTGAATGGGCATATTTGACTGTGACAGACTGAATGTGCAAAGAGCTGAAACTAGTGTCAGTTATATTTTAAGAACATAGTGAAGAAACAGCTCGTGTTTAATGTTCTGAATATTATTGTAATGCATTTATTTTTAACTTGTTTGCTGCAGTAGAGCACTGATCACAAGTGACCAACTTCAGCCTCAATCAGGCAAAATTGCAAAAATACAGACATATACAAAGCAGCAACAGAGAAAGCATTGATGTGCTCACAAACAGAGCAGAAAATATGCATAGTAGTTGAATGCTTATAAGGCTATCTATAAATACAAGTATTAGCAAAATAAATGAGGAACAATATGACATCAGAGAAAGCAGTGCAACAGACTAAAGCAAATGTGACATACAGCTGTACATTATATATATAATAATAATAATAATAATAATAAGGTATACACTGGTTACTAATTTGCAGTAGGGTTTGTTTCCCAAATACAGAAGTACAAAAATTAATATGAGTAAAGTTTAGCTCCTTTATCTTATACAAACTAATTCAGTAATACACTATTCTCCTAATCAATATACAATACTACAGCAGCATGATATTTACTTCAGTCCCAAGTTGGTGTTGGTGCACCTACACCTTTTGGCTAGGAATAGAAAGAGAAACATGGACAGCATTTATTTACTTATTTATTTATTTTGCATATTAACCAGGGTGCAGCACTAATTCACCTAGAGCTTCATTTTTTTCAGATACAACTCAGGAGCATCGTCTGGTTAAGTAAGTTACTCGGAGTCAGATAGTAGGCAGATGAAGGCTGAGAGAATAAAACTCTGAACCATAGGAAGTAGCTTGTTAGCATATAATAACCTTAATCTGATACACCACCATATAAACAGCATGTATTGATATTTTTTCATTCCTGCCAATGCTTATTGACTGCTGACATCAAACACTCACATGGTCACTACCTGCCTAGAACTTTCCCTACACAATGAAGATGGCAGACATAGTGGTGGTGGTGAAATGGTTATATTCATGTTCATGGTAATAAACTATCATTCTGTATAACAAACCATACTTCCTAACATAACTGAGACAACATTTAAAGATTATACTTTTGTCCCTACCTCCATGTATCAATAACTGTTCAAATATTTGCAGATATTCCACTAGTAAGAGTGGTACAGCACCTGTTGTGGTTTAAATCCCAATGACCTTAGGTGTCATTTATGTTCGCCTTTATACATATTCCATATATTATATTATTTTATAGCAGAACAATGTTGTAGCAGTTAGCAGTAATGCCTCATAGTTAGTGGTTTTTTAGTTTGGTTGGCAGATGACACGCTTTCTGTGTGGATATGAAGCAGTTGTCATATTGCTGCCTCACAGTGCTTAGCTCTCTTGTTAGATTCCTAGCTGAAGTGTATTCTGTGGGGTTTGCATGTCCTACATATATCCATGAGTTTTTTTCATCATGGGCTCTAATTTACTCATTACCCCCAAAGACTTATGGGTAAGAGGAATGGTAACTGGCAATGCACCAAACTACCCATAGATGTGTGTGTGTGTGTGTGTGTGTGTGTGTGTGTGTGTGTGTGTGTGTGTGTGTGTGTGTGTGTATACGTGCATGCACATCTGTCTGTAGGCATGCCGGTGTGTGAGTGTGAATCGGTGTTCATGTGTCCACCGATCCCATTCAGCACTGCCAGCACTAATTATTTCTGTCTGCCCACTGCTTGATGTTCTAGGTTCCAGATTTAGGTACTGAAATAGATGAAGGGAAATTATTTTTGATTGCGGTACAGACATGGCTACTAGATAGTACATTTGTTTTATAGGGGTATATATTTTTTGTTTTATTTTGTTTTGTTTTTAGGTATCTGTTCAATTCAGTTGGACCTTGTAGGTGTTGGTTGAAACTGACCTAGTTGCTGATTTTATGGAGTTTACAAAACATTAGTTTTTGAACCATTAAAAGTGTTAAATTTTCCATCTGAACCAAGTACTTGTTGCACTGATAAAATTTCAAGAAATTGCAAGAACTTTGAGGGAGGAAATAAACAAAAAATAGGAACTACAGTATTACAAATACAAATGTGAAAAGCATACTGTGAAAGGCGAAAAATGGGGATGAAGGTAAAAGAACAGACAGTATCATCAGTGTAGTAAAAGCTATAGTTCTAAGTTTTTAAATTACTGGAATCCTGAGGAACCAGGTGGGGAAAATGCTAAAAGTGCGTCTAGTATACTTATTAAAAGACATTTCAACCCTAGATGCAGAAAACAGAGCCAGGTTCCACTGGCACCCTGAACAATCTCCTGAGTGGCACCCCCTCAATCCAAATGAAAGACTGAAAAAAAAGAGGACCAAAAGAAGCTCTCCAAAGTCATAAACCAAAAAGAAAAAGATCTTCTCAAGTCAAAGACTAGCTCCTGCTGCTAATATGAGAATCATTATGGCAGAACTCACACTGAATCTGCAAATCTTCTGAGATGCCAAATGCACCCCTTTACAGCCTGTACAACAGGCAGTCATATCTTTTGCCTCACCATAACCAGTGCTACTACTGCTAGTGAATTAAATACAAGGGCTTAAATTTGATACTTGTGCAAGGAAACCTACTGAATCTGAAACTAATACATTTGCCATGAGAGAAAAACTGGCTGTGAACATAATTATAGTGAAGCATTACAGCAAGTCCTGAGATACATTATTAAGTTTAGAACAGATAATGCTCACATTCAAAAATGGTTGTCAGATATAAAAATGGCATTTGTAAATGCCTTAGACTGTATAATAATGTACACAATTTCCAAGTAAGACAGTAGTGGAATGTAACAGTGGAAAATGGCATGTATCTAAAGATAGAAAAACTCAACAAAGGTAATACACAGGACTTGTAAAAAAACGTACAGCCAGTACTTGTAGGTTCAAGCAGGAAAAGAAATGCTATATGTGGTAAAAGAAAACCATGAGAATCTCTTTTCTAGGCATTAGAAAAAGAAATTGTATAAAAATAAGTTGAAAGAATAGAAATTCAGAGATGTAAGTAATGAATTGCTGTAGTTGATATTGTCTTAAAAACACATAAAGGAAAACTCACACAACACTGAAGGCTATTTATGTGAAAGTTGCATTTAAGGAACCGGTCGGAAGTAATTTTGATAGCAGGTGAATGTACTAGACTAAGCATCCTGAAACAAAATCAATTGGAAAAATAATTTAGACTGAACAGTATTAAAGCACAAATTTTGGGAAAAATGTTTATTAAGAATAAAATTGAGTATGAAGAAAAAGAACTTGGTATGTTAACGGTGACCACAGCTATTACTCATTTTCTCACAAATACCAAACCTAGTTTTCCACAGCCAGGTTAGTTCTATATGTAATGTGCACTAAGGTCACCGAGAAATTAAATAAACCCCTGAAAGACAATAGATCATAACTCTTATAAAATATTCAGAAAAGTTGGTCATGGGTACTTGCAGTGAAATCCAATGGAAGTATTAGGTTGTGGGCAAACCATTAACAAAGTAACTTCTTTGCAATAATTCCCCACATCTCAAGTGGGCAGCCTCTTTGTATTGTTAACCAGGACAAAAATTCTCAAAATTAATTATGAGCCATGCTTATCAAGAAATAGTTTTGGATGATCAGCTGAAGAAATACTTTATCATAAGTTCTTTTATATATATATATATATATATATATATATATATATATATATATATATATATATATATATATATATGAAGGAATGGTCTGTCTGAGAAGTGGAAGACCTAACACTGCAAGTCTTGAAATTTCAAAACTTAAACTGCAATTCCAATAAAAAAAAAATGAATTCTGAAACTAAGTATACATCCTTAAAGCATTTTCCAAGAGAACATTATCCCTCCTGTATTCCCCATTAACCTACTACACCTTGGAGTACAGGGATTACTAAGAGATACTTCAGTCTCAGAGTCGCTACGTCTCCCCATATTCATACTTGCAGTTTTGCAATTCCAGGGATCACTAATGCAGTCCCTAGAATATCAGCAGGCATCAAGAATAACATTTACATAGAGTGTATTTACTTTCTGAAGTGCTATGTACAGCTACTATGTTTGAGAGACGTGTAGAAAGTGTGTTACAAGGCGAGACACGTGTTGTAGGTTATCCAGATGAGAGCCCAATAGCTGTGGTCACACCGAAGCACAAGACATAATGTGAAGAGTGAGTAATATGCAGCTATATCTTAAAAGAAACGTGTTGTAACATAACAGAAAACTTGTTGGGACATATTCATTATTTTACATCATCTTTAATGTAAATGTCTTTAGATTAATTTCACAAGTATACATATTTCCTTTCTCTTTCACACACAGATATGAACCATATAAAATCATAAATACATTAGCACAGTCTGAAATTCTGTATCATATCTCTTTTTTCCAGGGAAGTAGCAGTGTATGATTTTTTTATATCTTTGCAAGTGAAACTCCTATCAGGAATGACTATATATACATATGCATATATTAATGTATATTACAATTAAAATGAAAACATATATATCCAGAGAATGGACTTTTGGGGGCACCAGATTTATGCATGACCACCCCCCAATACTACAGACTCATGCAGAAACAAATGTGTATGAAGATACAGTTTTGTGTACATAGATTCATAAGTTCATAGGTGTGTACTAGGCTAATGGCCCTGGAGCCTTTACAACCCTAGCCCATAGGATTACCCTGGCATTGTGCCACCTGACCTTAATTCCCAGTGCCTCTGTCAAGTAGAGCTACTGGAGTTATCCCTGGGATGAATTTTATATTTCCTATCCACTCATCAAAATTTCTCTTGAAGAGGTCCAGTCAGGTGCTCTGTTTAACTTGTATGTGAAGTCTATTCCATAGCATGGGCAGTCTTTGGGTTATGAACCTGTCCCTCCAGAATATTCTGTTAATTCTGGTAATGAGGTTGAGGTCTCTGGAGCGTGTGGTGCAGAGGGATTGGGATTTCTCTAGATGTAGCATTTCTAACAGAACTGGGTCAGACATGGCTTTGTAAGTCAAGCAGAGATCGCCTCTAAGTAGGCAATATGAGACAGAGAATAGTTGGAGTTTTTCTGAGTCTGTCCATATAGGACAAGTGTTTAAGGCCTAGGATCCTCTTTGTGAGGTACTTTTGCAGCCTCTCCAGTTGTTGCAGATGTCTTGTGAGGTGCATGCCAAATGGGGCATGGTACTCAATGATTGGCCTAATGAGGGAAGAGTAGAGGGAGACAATGACCTCTTTCTTCCTGGATGCAAAACCCTTAGTAATGAAATGTGCCACATAGAAGGACTTTCTGACCACAGTGGCAATGTGGTGGTCAAAAGAGAGGTTGCTGTCAACCTGTGTTCCCAGATCTTTTATAATGCCTTCTGTGTTCAGTGGACTACCATCAATGTGGTAATTCATGTGAACTGGGTTTTTCCCAAAGGGGATAATGATACATTTTTTGGCATTGAGCTTAAGGCCATGGTTCTGACACCAGTTGTTGGTCTCAGTGAGACCTTTCTGTAGGATGTAAACATCACTTGGGGAGTTAATAATAGCTCCCAACTTGCAATCATCTGCGATCTTTGTCAGCCAGAGTTCCTTTTTGTTGGCTTGGACTTCAGAGAAGGAGATACCAAACAGGAGAGGACCCAGGACTGAACCCTGTGGGACTCCACTCATGACAGGTCGGCAGTCTGACTTGGAGTCGGCTACTTTCACACTGTGGGTTCTATCTGTGAGCTAGTTTGCAACCACCTAGGGATATAGGGGTTGATGCCTAGCTTAATGAGATTTTCTATGATTCCTGAGTGGGAAATGGTACCAAAGGCCTTGGCCAGATCAAGGTAGGCTGTATGAACCACCTTGCCTTCATCCACAGCTCTGGTGACTGACTCAAAGAAGTCTACCAATTGAGCAGGCATGATCTATCCTTCACAAAACCAAACTGTGTGAGATCCAGAATTTGGAGATTCCCTATATCCTTGTTTATTAGGTCCATGATGATTTGCTCCATAGCTTTGCATATCAGACTTCTCAGGCTAATGGGGCAATAGTTCCTAGGGTCTGTAGTCACTCCTCCTTTGTGGAGAGAGATGACTGTAGCAGTATTACATTCGGTAGGGTCAAAGCCTGAGGTGAGGCTGTGATTGAACAGGGCACACAAGCGAGGTGCCAGTTCACTCTGTAGTTCATGTAATACACAGCCAAGGATATTGTCAGGTCCCATAGAAGCTGTATTCTTGGCCTTGGATAGTGCTGTTTTAACCTGTGCAGCAGTAATACTGGCTGCCTGGCAATCTACTGGTATTGTGATTGGTCCTTTGGGGGGAGGGGGTAAAGTTGGCACCGAATCTGTCTGCCAGTATATTAGCAATATCTGTTGGCTCAGTATAGGAGGTACCATTGTGCAGCAACTCAGAGTAAATCTGGGTATTGCTGTGGAGATTCTTTACATAACTATAGTAAGCCTTGTGATTGTCTTTACTATCTGCTGCAGTTCTGTTTTCATAGCAACTTTAGAGGATTTGATGAGATCCCTCCAAGTTCTGGGGCTGAAAGGTGTGGAATATGTTATAGCCTGGTAGTGCAAGGGTGCTTTCTGCTGCTTTGAACCAGGTCTCTGTTACAGTATAAATGTCAATGTTCTCCATTTTAAGGAGTGCTTCAAGTGAGTGCATTTTGAGATTTAGTCTTCTAGCGTTGAGCAGCTTGACCCTCAGATTGCATTTGTTTGTAGCTGTTACAGTGGTAATTTGGTCTTTGGAACACCATGTAAAAAAGGCACTATAGGGGTGGCAAGAGCCTTGGCCAGTATCCGGAAGCCCAGGGGTGACAGATGCAGGCCATCTGTGGCAAAGCATTGAGGTTTGTCAATCATGTCATCCCAGGCAGACAGATATTGGATCCCCTTAGAATGACACCAGAAACTTAGAAAATTGTTGAAATCAGTAATGTTCTGCTTGTACTGTGGTATCATTCTGGGTGATGGTAGGATGCTGCTCAGGGCTAGGGTCATACCCACCTGGGCTACGTAATCGGAGAGCACCTCCATGTCACCTTTCATGTAGTCCAGGGAGGTACGTCTCAGGTAATTCACACCCACATGTACAATTACAGAGTCATATTTGTACTTGTTGTTGAGGGGCCTGAATGCGTGCGTTATGTGTTGGATCCTGGCACCTGACAGGTAGCTGACTGTTGCTTTCTCCTTATTCAACATAGTGAGTGGGATAGCAGTATGCTTCACTATCAAGTCACCTATGACTAGTCTGTTGGGCATGCTGTTTTGCTTAGGGGCTTTGGTTGAGTGGCACACTGTTTAGGAGAGTTATGTGTCTCGTGATTAGTGTTGTGGTGGTTGAGTGTGTTTCTGCCTTGGAGGTCTCTACTGTTTGGGTAAATTTTAATTGAGAGCCACCACAAAGATGGGTGTGTGGTTTGTGTTTTTATGTGAAGACAGTGCTGGTGTGTGTTCTGGAGGGCTATGTGTTCCATGTGGTGTATTACAAGTGTTGACCTTCTCCTTTTGACCAGCTATTCCGGTCTTGGCTGGAGAGTGCGTGGCTTCCAGTTTGGATATATACGTGCATCTGTCACAAGTCTGAGTGTTGTGAGGTAAGAGGAGAGGGTTGTCAGTGTACATGAGGCAGTTGCAAATTGCCTCAGGATGCCCAAGTTCACCAGGTTAATAGGAAAAGCACAGGGAACTGACCTTCAGACATGCCTGGAGGGGTGGGCATTAATAATAAGTACTGGAGCTGTGTCCTTGTAGAACGTTTAGTGCTGGTAGCACTTTTGTGTGCTACAATAATTGCTACAAGAAGTCTAGTAAAGTGCTAGACTAATAAGCTAGTGAAAGTGCAAGAGAGGAGAGAACTAGCAGCTCTAAGGGAACAATTGAAGAGCAGACTTTGGCACCACCCAGAAGCTTAGAAACAGTTCTGGATACAGCAAAGCTGTACCTGGACTAGACTAGTTACAGGAAATGTGAGACACATGTGCAAATGTGGGCTTTTAAACCAGGAAGTTGAAAGAGATGGAAAAAACTGCCCAAACGGCCAATAAACTACAATTTTTGGACTCAAAAACCACTCCTCTTGTGGTAGATAGGCTACCCAGTGCTTACCACTCCCACTGATAATCTAGAAGGCTTCCCTCCAACACAGAAAGGCTTGGGGGGGGGGGCTCAAAAGCTTAAAAACAGTCCTAGATACAGCAAATCTATATTTGGATTAGGCTAGCTACAGGAAAGGTGGGAAACAAGTGCAAATGTGGGCTTTTAAACCAGAAAGTTGAAAGAGGTGGAAAAAACTGCCCAAATGGCCAATAAACTACAATTTCTGTGGTAGAAACCATTCTTCTTGTGCTAGATAGGCTACCTAGTGCTTAGCACTCCCACTGATAAGCTAGAAGGCTTCCCTCCAACACAGAAAGGCTTGGTGGGGGGGGGGGCTTAGAAGCTTACAAACAGTTCTGGATCCAGAAAATCTGTATCTAGACTAGACTAGTTACAGGAAAGGCGGGAAACAAGCGCAAATGTGGGCTTTTAAACCAGAAGGTTGAAAGAGATGGAAAAACTGCTCAAACGGACAATAAACTATAATTTCTGGGCCAGAAACCACTCTTGTGGTAGGTAGGCTACCTAGTGCTTATCATTCCCACTGATAAGCTAGAAAGCTTCCTTCAACACAGAAAGGCTTGGTGGGCTCAGAAGCTTACAAACCGTTCTGGATACAGCAAATCTGTATCTGGACTAGACTAGTTACAGGAAAGGCAGGAATTAAGCTTAGATTTTTTTTTACAGAAAAGCAGCTAAAACAGCACTAAAAACAATTCCAAGTGCAGTGCAAGTTAGCACACTTGAGTTGTGTAGCATTATTAAAGCAAATACAGTTTAAATAAATGCAATTTATTCAAACCGTATTCTGAACTGAACTCAGTTATTGTTTTATTCAATTCTGAACAGTTAAAAAGTGCCAAAAATATACTTATCAGCTGAGAAGTACACTCAGTCAGAAAACAAAGAGATTCTAGCAACGTTTTTTTTTTTTTTTTAGAAACAGAAGATAATTTCAAGCTTAAGTACCTAAGTGGGTTGGTCTTCTCAAATGTTCTCTTTGTATTAGGTAGAATGAGCTAATGACACTAGATTGGGATAGAGCTAAACAGATGGGACTGGTAAGAGTATCTGAAATCAAAATATGATCTCACTGTACTCTGTTCAGTGAGCAAATGAGATGGACCCAGGAAGAGTGTTCAAACAGAAATTTACAAGAGGGGCAGGCAGTTCCAAAACCATCAAGAATAATACCACAACAAGAACACGGAGGGAGGTTGGGAAACTAACTGCAGAGAGATAGAGAGACCACAATATTCAATGAAACAAATAAACAGAAAAATAAAATGCAGTACTATTTTTAACACTGCAAGTTTGTACTTAGCTCAGCTTGTAATACAGTTGATTGAAGGTATATAGCAGCCAGCCAAACAGCTCAGATATTGAGCAGAAATAAATTCACAGACTGAAACTTAACTGAAATTATCAACTAAGTGCATTTTATAGGTAAGCATCACAACATATGTTTCAGAGATGTGTGGATTATGTGCTTACCACTCCCACTGATAATCTAGAAAGCTTACATGGCTTTTTGGATGGGCTAATATTTTGTGCCATTTGGTTCCCTATTAACATACATTTGTCAGTGTTTGAGGTCAGCAAGCTCAGTGTAAATGTCAAGCATGTTATAGATCTGTTTTTATGAAATCATTGCTACAGATACTTCTAGGAAAACTTTCTATCACTTTAATGCTGATTTTGACTCAAAGTGACATAAATACATTAAATATATATTTTCCTTGCTTTTTTGTTGTTCCGTTACACAAACTGTTATATAAAGATATTTATCCACCTAGATATAACCAGCATAATATTTAAGATTTTCACCTCCCAAACACAAAGTACAAGGTTCAATCCTGACCACTAGCCAATGCCTGTTTGGAGTTTACATATTCTCCCTGTGTCTCTGTGGGAGTCCCTCCCAACTCTAAAAAAAATAACATGCTGAATGTTTCCATCTCAAACTCATCCATGAATGGAGTTGTGGGCAGCAGCACAGTCATTAGATGATGCCCTATAGGGGAAAGAGTTGCATAGACCAACCGCTTTAGGTATCTGCTTTGTTGCACAGTATCCTCAAGATAGGAGAGAGTGGATTCCAGAGTGTGCACTGTGGCAGAGCTAGCCACTCAACAGTGTAAAAATATGGGTCTAGGTGATTTGGTCATGTTGACTAATATTGCCAAAATGGGCACCGGTATTTGTTGATGATAAGTGGATTGAAGACCTGGCTAACTCTGATCTACACCAGGGACCCGTGTTAACAGTGAGAGGGATGAATGTGCCCCTCTTGGTCAGTGTGTGCCCACCATATAGCCCAGTAGTGCAGATCAATAAACTACTGGCCAGACTGTGTCCAGTTGCCCAGCTTGGATTACCTGGAATAGTTCCGTTGAGTGAAAGCTGGGTATAAAACCAATCGACCTGTCAAACTTGAACTAAGAATTGCTACACTTTGTAGGTTCACTGACAGGATGGAGTTTGGAAGTACATGGCATGCTGGTAAGGAGAAGGCTAGACACCCCATGTATCCAAAAGGCAACACAGGAACAAGACAGTAGGAAACAAGGGTGTCAGGCAAAGAGGTGGATGGATTTTGGGAGAGAAGACCTGCAACAGTCAGGCATGAGTGTCGAAAAATGTAGGGGGGGGTGCCATTGAATAGAGTGAGAGATGGCAACAGTTGACACCACACTCCAACCCCATGTAGAAGCAGGGAAAAAGAGGATTGATGATGTATCCACTTCTCTTGTCCTGGTGTTTTTTAATAAATTGGAGCAATACATTTCATAGATGGAGAGAAATTCAGGACAGAACAACCATCAGAAAATGGCAAACTTCTACATTTGCAGAAAATCAGTTTACAATAAAAGTGTAGCGAGTTGTCTGCAAACTAACAAATATAAAATCTAGCAGAAATAAATGTACACTGCTGTGGTGAATTTAGCCATAAAAATAAAACATTTGTTTTTATATTAGAGTGATAGATTATTTTATCTGCTGTGCCATCAAAGTGGCATGAGAACTTGTTTTTTTCATTTTTATATTAGAGTGATAGATTATTTTATCTGCTGTGCCATCAAAGTGGCATGAAAAAACATTTTTCATTTTTATATTAGAGTGATAGATTATTTTATCTGCTGTGCCATCAAAGTGGCATGAAAAACATGTTTTTTCATAAATGTTAAAGATACAGATGTTGCTTTGTATTTCTCAGAGGGAGTATAGTCTAAGGGTGTTCTGTAGTTCAGGATGCCATCAGCATGTCTGGAAAACTACACGTACTGATGTCAAACCTTTCTGAAGGTACTGACATTTATATGAAAGAAGCAAAAGTAAGAAAAGTAATCAGGGAGTTAGGAGTAGTCCTTCTGAAAATGTGTAGAGTTAATAATGCCTGGGTCTCTGAATTGGAGGAAGTAATAAAAATAATGGATTTATATGAGTAAATCCTTATTCTTTCACTTAAAATAGTACAGGGATCAGAGTAGTGGGAACACTACACTCTAGGGATAAAGACTAGAAATAAGAATAAAAAAAAAAAGTCATAAGGGAAAAACAGCTTGAACTATGAAGCCTTGATACAAGACACATCTGCATTAGACCGCTGCAGCAAGTGTTTCTTTTCTGTACATTGAGGAACTTGAGCATTATCTACTGCGTGTGACATGCCATAAGAGGGGGAGGCAAAGAAATGCTGTTCATACCTCTCCACCTTGCACTAGCATACATTTACTTAACAAAAAAGTATGAAGTCAAATATCTGGTATTAATGACAGACTGTAATTATCTGTGCAGGGGAAAAGGAGACATTGTGGATGTTTTGAAAACAGGAGCAGGTAAGGGGTATGTAGTTTCTCTGTGCATGTATGTTTGTGTAGGAGAGTGACTGAGGGGGATAGAGGGTGCCTGTCCTTACACAATGTGACCACCACAGTTAACTACCATAGGAAGTGCTAATCTTCACTTTGTGGTAATTACGTGCAATTCATAAGTATGCAAAATAACTGATAATGAGGTCTTTCCTCATTTCAGCTAATGTGTCTATGAATCTCAAAATACTGTACCATGTAAGCAGGATCTTTCCCCAAGTTAGTTTTTTTTTTTTTTTTGGCATAGACAGGTGGGTTATCTAAGTGAGCATTGTTAGAGGATCTATATTATTTTGTAAAGTAGAAGCTTTTTTTCCAGAACATTTTTGGTTGACACGGTTAAGTAGTCTGCAGTCTTCTGACATAGCTAACTTTGAAAATATTGGTGATAATTCTCATAGCTGTTTTAGATGCTGATGGCTGTTTTGTTTATACTTAATGTGAGGGAATTTTCTCATTCTATCCAGGCATTATCCTTTACTTTTATTTAGTCCCTCTTAGTTCTGATTTAAGGCATGGAGCTCTCCTACCATGCAGTCTTCTTTTTTTTTTTTTTTGGGGGGGGGGGTGGTCTGTTTCAGTAAAATGTAGAAGAGTTGGATCTATGTACTGTATGGTGTATGGTGATGACCAGTCAGTGTGATCCAGCACATAAAGTAAGACTGACTCTAGTGATTTAGGGATGTATCTTGAAAGTGTAGTATATATGTTTTATTTTATTTTATTTGTTTCCATTAGTTTATAGCTTCATAGGTAAGTACTAGGCTAGCACTCCTTGGGGAACATTTTAAGCCAAGCAAATTCCCCTTAGTAAGAATCAAACCCTGTATACCTTATTTGTGAGGTAGCTACCTTGACCATTATGCCAGCCCCAACCCTGTGATCAAATTGTCAACAAAGGGCAGTGGTCAGTTATTGAATTTAGTAAAACCTGCAGTGATTTTTTTAGGAATATTAGTAATGATTATATCTAATAGAGTGTTATTACCTCCTGTTAAACTTAGCGTGGTGCCTGTGTTTGTTAATTGCATTGATTGTTTATGTTTTAAAAGCATGTTACTTTAGTGGCTCTTACAGTTATTAAGTCACCAAAAATAACTAGCTTATGGAGCTTAGAAAGGACGAGGATTCTGCCTAAAGTATTTTGAATTATGCTGATTGACGATGGTGGGAAAGTATGAATACTGCATGTAAGAATTTTAGAGTGTTCACTCACTGAGGTTTCTGTTAGAAGCCAGTTGGGTTCTCTATCTGCAGATGCACTGCTTTTTGCTGTTATAGTAGGTGACAGTTTGACATGATTTTGAATGAAAAGGAGGCACCACTACATTGACTGCTATCTGGCCTATTGTCTGAGAATAAAGTATAGTTTTGCAATAGATAGGATGAGATCCAAGAGGAAATTTTAAGGCGGTATTCAAAGATGGTCAGTATTTTAGGAACATGCAGTTTCTCCTAGGTCTCTAGTTGAGGGCATTTAATATTGATGGTTGCTATATTCATATGGCCAGTAGTATTTGTTATATACCGGTGTTTGATTTGGTGATAACAGAGACCCTGGATTGACATGGATGTCTCTTGACTGGAGAAGGAGCTTGATGGAAAAATGGCTAGCATTTCATGGGTTTTTAATATTGTTTTAATGAAAGAGTATTGTGTTTTACCTGGTTAGCTGAATGTGTATTACATTAGTAATATTTACCATTAGTTAGAGTGTTTGTCTTTCAACAGAAGTCACAATAGGAGAGAGTTTAAAAGAAGTCAAGTATGAAATTCATGAACTATAGATAGAAACATTGTTTCCTTTTCTTTTTGTCTGCATAACAGTATGACAGAGAAGTACAGCTGAGCGTAGTTTGGCTATGCTGCACAGGACTGTCTTGAGCCTAGGAACAACCTAAGGAAAGCAATCAGTGAGCCACTTACACAACCAGATAGATAGGTTTGGTGAGTTTGCAGTAAGCTATACAAAATAAAATAAAAGTACAGCAGCAGGCCAACACCAGATAGCCTAACCAAGAGAAAGTTACTCTCAGTTAGCTGCCACAGTCTTAAGTATTAGTAAGCACTAGAGTACAAGAATAAAAAAAGAAAATGGAGAACCAAGAACATAACAGACCAAAGGTGAATGGGGTCACTTGTAACCAAGGTTTCACTGTGCTATCACAGCAGTAAAATTTGCTTCTTCTAAGTTTAGCTTTCCCAGGGGAAACAACCACTGCAGAACCCAAACAAACTATTTGCTACACAGTATAACAAGCTGATTTCGTAATGGTCCAAGGTACATTGCAAATCTTGTTTACTTAATAAAGTTACAGTGTCCTACAGTACATTTGTGGGGGGGGGGGTTCTGACGGCATCCACATCTAGCATAAAGAAATGCTTCCTTGGAATAAGCAAGGTTGGGGATGGGAAACGAGCAAATTTAGTTATTAATAAACAGTGACGAGTTTTAGTAATAGAAGTGACCATGTGCTTCAAGTACATTATTTCTGGACAACGGCAGCTGTATTCATGTAAGCTGCAGCACCTTATAACATTCTCATCTGCAGACTGGTACAAGGTAAGATTCATTTAACAGCTGAGATTGAAAAAATGGCAGCTTCATTTGTTTAGCATGGAGATGTGGGAATTTTGTCTACTTACAGTAGGTTGTGCAGTATTAAAGCAGGATCTATATTGTATGCTGACATCAGGATTAGTTTCACTGTCTTATACAAATAGAGTGCTGGAATAGGCTCTCACGTCCCCTAATTGTGAACTGGATTAAGCAGATTATTGGAGAATGAATGATTAAAAAGATATGAGGGTATACAGAAAGATAGAGGGTATATAGAAAGATTCATAATGTAGCTCCTCAGCGAGAAGTATCACACAGTATGTACTGCAGTGAAGCCTCAACGATGACTGATTATGTATAAGAGCAGGTTTAGTGCAGTCATGGTAAAGACTTGGCTGACTGGGGAAGGATTTGCTATTGAATTACTACACAGACAAAATTGCAGCAGTCATGTGACCCAAAGAAAAAAAGTGACACAGAAGGAGATTACCCAATGATATCTGCATTAACACTAGCAATGAAATCCCTGTCTGCAGCCTCCTATATAAAGCCACCACAGCACAAAGGCATGCCATGTCATATCACACACACATATGTATATATAATATACATATATATACACACACACAAATGTGTCTGTGTGTGTGTGTACATATATATATATATATATATATATATATATATATATATATATATATATATATATATATATATACATCTATATATATAGGAAACGTGCCTTATATGGAAGTGTATCCAATTTTCTTTCTCTGCCTAGAGATGTAGTAATGTGAACTGCTTCAAGCCTACGGGTAAACCACTGTTTGGTTAATTGTCTTTTGTAGTATTTTAATTGGTCTAGTTTATATTTTTGTACTGTCAGCAATACCACCAGCATATAAGCTTATGCATTCCTTTGTTCGGGGAGTCTCCCTGGTACTTTCCATGAGGCTCCCACACGTGTGTAATAAATACCACTGAAAGAGAGGAAGAAGTGTCTTGTCTTCATTTTAAGGCAAAAATGCAAACACAACAATTGGTGCCGTTTACTCAGATCTGAATTGACAACGACTGCAGTAGTCGGGGATTGAAAGAAGTACTGCTAGTAAAAGGGCCCATGACAGAATTTTCTGTTCTGGCAGTGTTTCTTTCATTTCCTGTACTTATCTGCTACACAAATGTGGTATTAATAATTTTATAGCAGTGTAATAATTCCTCTCATTCAGTTATTTGAGGTAAGTGGCATGTATTTTTTTCTCTGCTATTGATTGTGCAGTATGAGAGAGGGATAAAACGAAACACTGGTAAAGAGTGAAAGGAGATACGAGAGTGGGGAAAACAACGTTTACAAAACGACATAGCTACCTCTGTAAAATACAGAATAGCTTATTGTGTGAAAATGGGAGTGAGTGTGGGAACCATAAAAGGACCAGAAAGAGGTACACCAGCTGGTTATATGTTTTTTCATGTGTCCCGGGACAGTTGTATGTTTATAAGTCAGTGGGTCGCCCTCACTGAGGATGATGGTAAACTCGCCTTTCCAGAGAATGGTAGTTTTAATAAAAATATTTTGCTTAATCTCCAAGGGAAATTAAGCAGAAAAGGGAGAAGAATACCAGGGTTGTGCTGGGCAGCATTTAATGATTGGATGACAGAGGTGAAAGAAAGAGAAAAGGATTCGGTTAAAGGATAATCAGCAGAAATTAAAAGAGCAACTGAAAGAATTACAACAAACTGCTAGTAACTTAGATATAGTAAACGGTAAATGTTTGAAGGACCCACCCTTTAAGAGGCTTTATCCTGTGAAGGAATTAGCTAAATTACAGATAATTGAATCATCGGAAGACAATAATGCTTGGCTCCCCCCCACCACCAACTGCACCACCAGTTGCACCCCTGCAGTATCAGCCCCCACTCACTCAACAAGGAGCAGAAGCACAGAAGCCAGATTCCACCACTGAAGAACCCCACCCCTAGAGAAAGAGAACGAGCAGTGGAGAATCACTCCAGTGACTCAGATCCAGACACAAGCAATAGAAAAAAGGGACCAAAAACTGTAGTAAGACTCATAAAGAAGCAAAAGCTAAAATGTATTTTAAGACTAAACCCTATTGTAAAGGTAAAGGAAAATGACATTTACACCAACTAAGGCTTTTTGGTCAGTTCCCTGCTATAATGGACAGTGGAGACGGATATTTTGGACCAGATAAATTTAATACAGATTCAGGGTCGGAATCGTCAGACGACAGATTGTTACCTTTGAGGGAGGTACCTAACCCGGCTCATGCTAGAAGTGCACAGGAGCCACCGACCATTGTAGTACCTAGGGCATGGTCGGCGGTTGACTTTCAAGCCATTACTAAATCGTTACCGCCCATTCGTACTAATCCAGCTAAATTCCAGCGTATGCTGGCAGGAAATATTTGTTTACAAAATCCTACGATAGAAGAAGTTAAGGCAGTTCTTTAGTATGCCATACCAGCTGATCTGATGAAATGGATTTGGGACCATGCCAATGTCCCTACTCCAATTCCGAAACATGACTCACATGAAGATAATGGGTTTGAAGTGGTTAGGCAATGTTTAGTAGATGCTATCACAATAATAGTTACACCCACACCCAACTGGTCCAAGATCAAGTCAATACTTCAAAAAGAAGACAAACCTGTGGACAAGTATTTAAATCGTTTTACTGAAGCCTTTGAGGCTTATTCTGGGTACCCCGAACCCACCGAAGGGCCGGCAGAAAGTGGACTGTCGGCTGCTTTCGTAGATGAGTTATGCCCATAAGTACGAGATAAGTTAAAAGAAGTGTGTTTAAACTGGCCTAGTCTTGGATTGCATGAATTAGTTACACAAGTGCAATACCTCTCTGACCACTTAGCACAGGAAAAAAAGGATTTACAAGAGAAATTGGTTAAAGCACAAATTCAGATGTGCACTGCCTTTGGGCAGCGTGGACAGGGAGGACGTGGATGGGGAAGAGGGAGAGGTGGACTCCAAGGGGCTGGAAACCATAACAGACAAAACTGGCAGAAAGATCGATCAGCCACACCCCAAAATCAAACGGAGTGTTTCAATTGCGGCCAAGCAGGCCACTGGCAAAATAAATGTCCGTATCTGGCTGAGCAACCTGCCCCACCCACTGATACGTCACCTCAGTGGAATTCTAACTGAACTCCATCCAATCTGCAGTCATTACAATGAAGGTTCCTTGAGCAAGGACAACAGCAGTTGTGTCCTTTCATATCTGTAGATCAAGATGGACCACATGTTATGTTACTTGCCAAAAACAAACCGTACCCCTTCTTGGTTGATACTGGAGCATCCAAATCCATGTTAGCCGGCGAATCAGCAATAAATGTCCCCCTCTCCAATAACGTAACTAGAGGGATAGGTGTCTCTGGCATTCCCATTAAATATTCTGAAACCATCCCAGTCCCAGTGACTTTGGGACCTTTGCAACACAATCATGCATTTTTAGTAGGACCCTCAGCACCGTTAAATTTATTGAGAAGAGATTTGCTCTGTAAGATGGGAGCAACTATCTTCTGCACTGCTGAAAAAGTATATTTACAAGTACCTTCAGACAAACAGGATAGTATTTTGGCTACTTTAGATGAAAACATCACTCTGCAAATAATGTGTATGCAGTCTGACCTCGGCAAGAATAAGCATTTAACCTCATTACCCTCTCATCTATGGACCTCTCATGATAATGATGTTGGATTTCTAATTTCGGCCACTCCTGTTAAAATAACCTTAAAGCCTGGAGCAAAGTTACCTCGGGTACCACAGTACTCTTTGACGGTAGAGGCCACATCTGGTATTGCCCCCATCATTTCTGCCCTGGTGCAACAAGGAATTATAGTACCTACAACAAGTCCATGTAATACCCCAATTCTACCGGTAAAGAAATCTGGTAAACAAGCTTACAGATTTGTGCAAGACTTGTGGGAAGTCAATAAAGCTGTCTTGTCTGTTTTCCCAATCGTACCAAACCCAGCCACGATTTTGAGCTGTATCCCACTTACAGCACATTGTTTTATGGTTATAGATATTTCATCATCTTTCTTTTCTATCCCATTACATGAAGATAGCCAGTATTTGTTTGCATTCACTTATAAAGGCCAACAGTACACTTGGACCTGACTACCTCAAGGGTATGTAGAATCTCCAACCTTGTTTTCCAGAGAGATGCATATACAACTGCAGGATTTACAATTACCACCACGTTCAGTTTTAGTTCAGTATGTAGATGATATTCTTCTTGCTTCACAATATGCCCAGTCTTGTATAGAAGACTCACTTCTAGTTCTAAGATTTTTAGCTGAACGAGGTTTTAAGGTAAATAAATCCAAATTGCAGTTTGCTCAAGAAAATGTACAATACCTGGGACATATCATTTCTACAGGTTCATGTTAAATCCTTCCAAGCAGAATCACCTCTATTCAAATTGCTCCTCACCCTGTAACTCAGAGACAACTCAGGGGATTCCTCGGCCTAGCAGGTTATTGTAGACAGTGGGTGCCCAATTTTTCAGAAATTTCGGCTCCTCTGTTACATCTCTTAAAAAAGGAGGTCACAGACCCTCTGCCTTGGTCCCCTAAACATGAAACCGCCTTTCAGGCTATTAAAATGGCATTGATTAACCCACCTGCCCTGGGGCTCCCAGATTACTGTAAACCTTTTGTTTTCTTGTGTTGCAAAATAAGTAAAACTGCCTTGGGCCTACTGGTGCAACCGCGCACAGGAGGCTATCGACATATAGCATATTACAGTACTCAGTTAGACCCTGTTGCTTCTGGCTACCCATCCTGTTTACGTGCAGTAGCAGCCGCTGCTGTTTTGATAGATATGGCAGCCCCATTGACATTAGGGCATGACACTATATTAGCATACCTCATGCGGTACAAGCATTACTTTTAAAAACAAAGACTCAATATCTTTCTAAATGCATGCCTCACTAAATATGAGTTAAGTTTATTAAGTAATCCCGCTATTCATATTACATGTTGCCCACGACTAAACCCTGCTTCATTAATTCCAACTAGTGACGAGGGCGAACCACATGGCTGCGTACTTGTAGTTAACACTGTTTTGTCTCCTAGATTAGATTTGCAAGATGTTCCTTTGCTTAATCCTGATTTAGTTCTTTTTGTGGATGGATCCTGTTTACAAAATACTGTTGGTGAACTTCAGGCTGCATGGTCAGTCTGCTAGCCATCTCAAGCTTTGCAAACTGGACAATTACCGCCTGGTACTTCCGCACAAGCCGCGGAATTAGTGGCACTTTCTCATGCATGTAAAATGGCCAAAGACAAATCTGTTACTATTTATACTGACTCACGTTATGCCCATGGTGTTGTTCATGATTTTGGTACTCTATGGAAGGAAAGGGGATTTTTGACATCTTCTGGGGCACCAATAAAAAATTACCTGTATATCGATCACCTCTTGCAGGACTTATTATTACATTCCAAAATTGCTGTTGTCAAGTGTGTAGCTCACCAGTCTAATGACTCCCTAGTAGCTAATGGAAATAATTTAGCTGACTGGGCTGCCAAGCAGGCTGCTCTTTCTAATACTGCTCAGGGACAATTTTTGCAGCCTATTTTACAAACACTTACTTTTGACACTACTGTATTGAAAGCTTTACAAACTGAAGCATCGGAATCAGAAAGAAAAACATGGCTGGCCCATAATTGTTTTCAATGCTCTGATTCAATTTGGCAGCACCGAGATGGCCGATTAATTTGCCCCGTATCTATGTTAAATTCTCTTATAAAAGCGTACCATTTGCCAGCTCATGTCGGGGTACAAGCATTGATTAAACAAATCCAGAAGGATTGGTTTGCCCCAGGATTTTCTGCTTCTGTGCAACATTTTTTGAGCACATGCTCCATTTGTTTACAGCATAACATTTCAAAGGGCACTCTGGCTCCCGCTCAACCTGTGCCAAAACTAATGGGACCGTTTTGTGCCTTACAATGGAACTTTATTGAACTTCCCCCTTGTGCTTGTTTTAAATAT
This sequence comes from Protopterus annectens, assembly GCF_019279795.1. Lineage (NCBI taxonomy): Eukaryota > Metazoa > Chordata > Ceratodontiformes > Protopteridae > Protopterus > Protopterus annectens. Next base: position 1,164,005,095 of record NC_056743.1, read on the forward strand.
GGTTTGACTATTGTTGATATTATTTTGGGATGGTTAGAAGCCTACCCATGTGCTAAGAATGATGCTATTTCAGTTGCAAAAAAGTTGTGTTATGAATTGATACCTCGTTTTTGTTGTCCTTGTCAAATATATTCTGACTGAGGGACACATTGTACTGCTAAGTTAGTTGATTCATTGTGTACAATGTTAGGCATTACTATGAAATTTCATTGTCCATACAGACCACAGGCATCAGGTATAATTGAACGTATGAACCAAACTTGCAAATGTCACTTCAGAAACAGGCCTAACGTGGGTACAGGCCTTACCACTAGCTTTACTTTCTATGCGGTCACAACCGCATCCTACCAAGGGTCTTTTTCCACATGAAATACTCATGGGTCGCCATTTGCGTATGCTCATGACACCTCCACCACCTTTTTCGGAATATGATGCATTTGATAATGACGTTCTTTTGTATTGGAAATCTCTTGTTTCTTTCTTACATTTTCACCACTGACAAGTAGCAGTTGCTCAACAACTTCCTGATCCTTTTCTAGCATCTGCTTTGCAACCAGGGGATTGGGTCTACATTAAATCTTTTTCTAGAAAAACAGTGCTCCAGCCGCGGTGGAAGGGGCCCTTCTTGGTTCTTCTAACTATGTCATCTGCTGTGCGACTGCAGGGATCTCCAACTTGGATCCACATTTCATACGTCAAAAAAGTTATGCCGTCTGAAGATCAACAGCCTTTACCTTTCTCAACTCCAGATTCTCCTCCTATTGCTACAAGTACTCAAAGTAGAACTGTTCCAGTACCTGACAATGCCTAATATTTACCCTTTTGGAAAACTCCAAACTTCTGACACTACACAGACTCAACCACCATTTCCACACAAATACTGGACAATCGTTTTGGTGGTCATTTTTGTTGTATTGTTATTTTTGCTGTGGCCATTTTAATTTCCTGCTCCATCGACGCATCACACCAAATGAGCCATTTGGCACCCACCTTTCAACACCTATCAAGCCATCAAATATGTTTATGCTTCTACATTCAACGTCTCTAACTGCTGGATCTGCGCTTCTATTCCCTCCATGCATGGGGGATTATCATTGGCTGCGGCTCCACTAAGTATCATCGATACATGGACTAGTCTACTTGACAACACTGCTAACATTACATTCATTAAATCTATTGCATTACAACTTTCTCTCCATCGCAATGGCACTCTTTGTTTTCGACGGAACAACTCAAGTCAACATCACTGGACTCAAAAAATGGGACAAAGTATCTGCAATATGACAATCAAATACCAGTGCAATTATACAGAAAGGAAACGCTTAGCTTTGGGCTGTCAAGTTTCATTTGATGCTATTCAGCTGATATTAACAAATGCCTCATTATTTGGTTCTCGTAAAATCATATTTCTCGCCATATTCCATGGCATAACCACGGGCAGTGACCACTCTTCAAATGCTACCACCTTGGTACAAGACTGTTATTTTATATGTGGAAGAAGAGCCTATAAATGGCTACCAGAGAACTGGTCTGGTAGCTGCTTCTTAGGT
>NC_056743.1:1164011644-1164034144 GCF_019279795.1 Protopterus annectens
TGTGTCTCTGAATATCACTCCCTCACACACATTACTTTGCCTATTACACTTCATTAATTGTTTCTGAATACCATCCATGGTCTTATCAACATTGAAAAGAGAAAGAGAAAAACTGGAGGGTCTGGCAGTTTATTTTCTTTCATTCTGTATTGTTGATACTTACACTTTTATTTAACTGCTGTGTAAGCTGACACTCTGTGACTTAGATCTTAGCTGAAAGTGGTTAATTGACCAGCTAGTTATGCTAAAGTGTAGCTACCCCCCCCCCCACACACACACACACACACAAATGAGGCATAAAAAGCCCCTCCCATTATCAGTCTCCTTTAACAAACAGCACACTCACAAATAATGTTGATAGACAGTCAAGTAACAAAGTGCAGATATATCACCAGTTTACTGCTGCTGTTGCAAGAGAAATTATACTGAATAACACCAAGAAAACTACAATCAATTACTATTTTATGTATCTAAAAAGGCTTATCCTTCCACTTTTTTAGAGTTTCTGAAAACTAGCATTACTTAAAAATGACATAATTAATGAAGGAAACTGGTTAACAAATGAAATAAACAAATACAAAAATATGCACAACTGATGTGGGGGAGTGTCTTCTGCAAGCAAAATCCTTAGTTTAATACCATTAAGTAAGTCATATTACAATGAGAGAGAGCAGGCAGAAGAGGGTAGCCCCTGCAACACCTTTCAACTGTGCCTGATTTTGCCTCAACATCTTGCTCTATTTCTCATCTTCTTTCGACTTTTCCCAGTTAGGGGTCGCCACAGTGGATCACTTGTCCGCTCATGATTGGCAGTGGAGTTTTACGGTATCGAGTTGCCAGCCCAGCACCCAACCTTCCACAGAAGGCACACATACACGCACTCATGCCTAGGGCCAATTTAGAGTGTCCAATCCACCTACAGCATGTCTTTGGGATGTGGAAGGAAACCAGAGCACCCAGAGGAAACCCAAGCGACCACAGGGAGGACATGCAGACTCCGCACAGAAGGCACCCCAGCTGAGGATCAAACCGGAGAACCTCTTGCTGTGAGGCAGCAACGCTAACCACTGCACCACCGTGGTTGCCCTATCGTGCTCTATTTCTCATAAACTTGTGATATGGGGAGAAAAAGTAGTGGATTACACATAAAGCAAAAGTAGTGGATTACACATAATAAAAACTACAGTTATTAGTGTTGTATACATCTTTTAGTTCAGAAAATGTATTTTAATTTATGTTCTCTTCTTATTCTGGCAACTTTTTCAAGTTAATATGACTGATATTTTGAAAAAAAAAACTAGAGGCAATAGTGTGAAAGCTCTGCTTCAAGAGTATTTTAATTAATAACACGTAATATGACCTAATGAATTTTTCTTCTTCTCTCAATAACATATAGGTTCATAGGTGTGTACTAGGCTAATGGCCCTGGAGCCTTTACAAGCCTAGCCCATAGGATTACCATGGCATTGTGCCACCCGACCTTAGTTCCCATTGCCTCTGTCAAGTAAAGCCACTGGAGTGATCCCTGGGGTGAATTTTCTATTTCCCATCCACTCATCAAGATTTCTTTTGAAGAGGGCCAGTGAGGTGCTCTGCTTGACATGTATGGGAAGTCTATTCCATAGCATGGGAAGTCTACTCCAGAGCATGGTCAGTCTCTGGTGTCCCTCCAGCATGCTCTGTTGATTGTTGTAATGAGGTTGAGGTATCTGGAGCATGTGGTGTGGAGGGATTGGGATTTCTTTAAATGTAGCATTTCTAACAGAGCTGGGTCAGACATGGCTTTGTAAGTCAAGCAGAGATCGCCTCTAAGTAGGCGATATGAGACAGAGAATAGTTGGATTTTTTTTAGTTTGTCCATACAGGACAAATGTTTAAGGCCTAGGATCCTCTTTGTGAGGTACTTTTGTGGCCTCTCCAGTTGTTGCAAGTGTTTAGTAAGGTACATTTATTTATTTATTTGCAGTTTGATGACTGGGGATGTCCACTGGGCTGAGAGAGCCCGTTTTCAGTGGAGGCTCAGGGAGAAAAGCTCCATGTTACAAAATTTAGATACAGATACAATATAGAAAAGAAGAACAATTTACAATTATGTTTCATGCTAGAGAGCAGGTGTAATTTCTTAGGTACATGTTACCTTTAGATACAGACACAGTATTATTAATGAACAATTTACAGTTATATTTCATGGTAGAGATCAGGTGTAAATTCTTAGGTACATGGCACAAATTTGATATTTACAATATGTACATATATGTGTGGTAGCCTATAGATCATAGCCGGAGAGGCTAGTAATCATAGCTGGAGGGGTTTAGAGGTGGAGAGAGAATTATAGGACTAGGTTGGGAGAATGCAGTTGCATTTTCTGTTAGAGTAAAGGTAGGAATGTAACTGAGATTTAAAGTTTTCAAAGTTTGCACAGGTCCTTAGAGAGGAAGGAAGAGAATTCCATTTTTTTTGCTAAGGAAAAGGATAGCAGGAGTTGACCAGCAGGGCGATTGGGTTTTTGGACACAGATTAGGTTTTGGTGAGTAGATCTGAGAGTTCTCTGAGGGGTGTAGGGGAGAAGGATTTTGCATTGAGCAGGGCACTTAGAGGGTTGAAAGATTAGTTTGTGGGCTGTGGTAATCTGAAGATAGTCTAGATCTAGATAGGTGTAGATGAAAAATACATGCCAAATGGGACATTGTACTCAATGATTGGCCTAATGAGGGAAGAGTAGAAGGAGACAATGACCTCTTTTTTCCTGGATGCAAAACACTTAGTAATGAGATGTGCCACATAGAAGGACTTTCTGACCACAGTGACAATGTGGTGGTCAAAAGAGCGGTTGCTGTCAACCTGTGTTGCCAGATCTCTTATAATGCCTTCTGTGTTCAGTGGCCCACCATCGATGTGGTATCTGCCTGGTATCTACCTAAACTGTCTACGTACATATATTGTTATTAAATGCATCTTTGTTGTACTATGATATGATGTTACTCTTAATTTTTTATTTTTTTTTTTATTTTTAGGCATTGCTACATTCCTTGTAAACAACTTAATGCTAACCAAATTTCTCAAACATATTGTTACTGCATTCTCAAAATACTGTACTTTTTGCCTTGTTGTATATATTTGTATTGTATATATTTCTCTGTTTTATACTGTTAAGTATCTTACAACTTGAATTGGTAGGTTTTCTTATTTTTAATTACTTTCATGGAGCTTTTCTCCTCGTATCTCCACTGAAAAAGGGCTTTCTGTGCCTAGTCGGACAAACCCGGTTAACAAATGTAAAAATAAATAAATATGGTGAGGTTTGATTTGGACTATATTTTTGTGTATAAATGCTACTCTGCCTGGTGGGTTGCTAGGATTTTTTTGCAAAAGTGGTTTAGTTTTGTTTACATGTAGAAGCATTAACCATTAGCGTTACCACCTGTCCCACTTTGTGAGGGACAGTCCCTCTTTGGGCAGTTGTGTCCTGCAAAAAAAAATGAAAAAATGGCAAATGTCCTGAGATTTTAGGACAAAATTATTTCCCATATTTTATGTAATAGTTGCATAAAACAGTTATTTTGTATCTGAAACATCTAAAGGTTATAATAAACAGAATAAGCAACTAAAATGCTACAAGAATAAGCTTTTATTTAGGCAAAAAGTGAATTTCTGTCCTGTACTGGCCGTGGGTATGTTTCGCCCTGCAAAATCTGACATTTGTACAAAAAATGTCCCACTTTAAGCATTTGAAAAGGTGGCAACCCTAAAAAACGTATATAAGTACATAAGGCTTAACAGAGGGTAGGAAAGAGACTAATAAAACAGAAACCATTCAGTTACTAGCCCGCATAGAGTTACATACAGTGGGGGGAAAAATCTGCACAGCACAAATTCAGCTATTTAACATGAACAAAAAAAAAGTGAATCTAGGAGGAGCGGCGACATACCTCGCAAATAGAACGTCCTGATTTGCTCATCATACTTTGGATCTGTTCTTCATACAGTTTTGTTTTTCGGGCAAACTACTGTCAAACCTCTGAAGTTTTAAGTCAGCAAATAATGACAGTTATTTGAATTTCAGACTTCATACCTGTGAAGATTGGAGGAAGATGGGCAAAGGCTGCCAGCCTAGTCAAATAGAATTTGATATATAATTCTATCAATTGTATAAATAAATGTAAAATACAGGCTTGTGTTTTTAAATGAAAGAAAACACTGTAAAATGTGAACTTCAAGATTGTTGCAACATTGCCATCTGCTGTAAGGAAAACCAAGCTAAGCATTTCAAATGTGTCTTTTGAAGTTGAAAAGATCTTATGAATCTCTTTGATGTTTTACAAGTCAGCTACACTGAGTCTGGATGAAGGTTTCATGCCCATTGTTTTAAGGTTAAAGTTAAGGGCCAGAGTTTACATCTGGAACGTGCTTTATTGCTCTGGTTTCTGCTAGAGTGTATATGTGAAATGCCTTTTATTGTTGTAGTCTCCTGAGCAGGTATTAGCTTGCTAAATAATGCAGTTTGTGGCCTGGGAACTCCAGACTAAGTGTCAAAATGATGTAATTTGGGAGGGCCTTAGAGAGCTGTTGGTTAGTGTTTAAAAACTATTGTTGAGTGAGAGATTACGAAAAGCATTTTGATCTTGGATATCTAACCCAGCACTGCTTATGCTTTATGTATGTAAGTAGGATTATAGCGCTGTGATTTCCCTTAGGAATAGTTAAACTTAGAAGAAAGTAAGACTAAGTATCATTCTTTGAAATCAGATCTTTCCTATGATATTGTTTTAAGTTTCTGTGTGATCTCTGAACTTGAGCAGCATTGTTCTGTAGTAGTTTTGTCTTGTGTTTTAATTATTTATTATTAAATATTTTAAAACCTTTACCTGTGACTGGTTTATGTAGAGATAATTTAACCTCTAAAGTACATTACATATTTACAGATTTTACTGTCTAAGTCACTCCAAATTAAGCCTTGACTGGCTAGTCATACTACCATTGGATTATAATATTTGCACAGTAATAATTGGACACCCTTTCAAGGGCCTTTTAGTAGCTGATAATTATTAGCTGGGTGGTGGCAGAAATTATTACCGTATGGTCTGGGTAATAGGGGCACAGCTGGAGAACTTGTGCCAGCCTTTTCCTTGTCGGGTCTGTGTGGTTGCATAACCTCTTCTCAAAGTGTGTGTGTGTTGTGTGAGCTACTTGGGCAGGAACACGAAGCACTGGTTGGACAGAGAGAGTACTGGAGGTTTTTGCTTGCCTGGCTAGGCTGAGACCTGGACCCTATAGCTGTGCCAGTGGGGAGTCTTATTGGGGACCTGGTGAGCAAGGGAGCAACCAGCCCCAGACTGCCTGCGATCTCTGTGTGCACTTAAAAGAAATTGTACTTTACTGTGTGTATTAGTTATCCTTTCCTCTTCTAGGAGTTTGCCCTTTCTGGTGTTAGTGGTGAGGACTGAGGCTCCTTGATTGCGGGGCCAGGGCGCGGGCGTCACAATACCCTCCAGAAAATTTGTGGAAATGCAAACTTGTTATTCAATCCCTTGTCTAAGATTGAAAGATCAATATTTAGAATCTGTCCATATTTTGGGACTTTGCCCTCCCATTTTTATGGCTTTGTCCAGATTTATTGCTGTAAGAGAATGAGAGCTATGAGCGGTGGCAATGGAGAATACTGGATCTTATAAGTTGTCAAGAATGAATATGCCAACACCACTACAACTACCGGCATAATCCCGACACTCCGAAATAAGTGAGAAGAAAAGCAAATGCACTGCTTCATCACACTTCTTGAAAGTGTTCCCTTTATTTGTTATTTTATTATATTTTGACTGATATGATAACTACATTAAAGGGTTAGCCGTGGACTTGTTCATTCCTCGCGACCTTAAATAATCAGTGATTTCTTATCCCGAGCTGTGCGAGTTTCATATACTCGCCCATTGGTGTCCGAGAATTTCTGACCCCAATTAACACATTCATGCAAACTCCAACTAACTTGCACCTTACTACCAACACGGTGAACAATAACTTTATTCTAACATAGGCTAAAATATGCTGGTTTACTTATAAAAAAATATCTTTTAATGAAGTAATAGGTTATCAGTTAAAAATTCCTAATACTGAATGTGTGACAGACCCTTTCAGTGTGGAACTTATTGGAACGTGAACTTTTTAAGACGCCAAATGAGGTACGCTCCTCAGTTATCTGCTTGTTTTTTTTTTTTTTTTGTCACAGGGCGCGGAATGATGACGTTACGCTTCCATGTGTTATGACTGACTATCTTTCGCTACTGTAGAATAGTGAAATTTGTATCATTTTGGTATAGAATTACATTCGTGTTCTTAGAACTGAAGGACCAGGTACATTAAACAAGAACCAGATTCTAAACACTTTGGTGGTAGAGAAAGAAATACACTTGACTGTGGTTAAGTTCCTTATGTTTGATTTCTACGTCGTTGTTGAGCCGCGGTAACGGGAGGTGAGTGCTGGAAAAGGCAGTAGGGTTTGCCACCCGTACTCAATGTTAGTAGTGACGCCCTGCGAAAAATGGCAACCCCCCTGAGATTTTTTGGGAAAAAGTATTTTTTAAGTTTCTTTAAATTACTATTTTATATAAAATATGTTAGCGTAATATGAAACGATGGTAAGTACTAAAACTCCAGAAGAGTGAACTTTTATTTTTGGTAAAATGATGTTCAGTACTTTTTCTGAGTTGTAGGTTTGGTTTGTCTAGCAACATCTCTTATTTCCATAAAAAAGCCTTCGTTGGGCATCTGAAAAGGTTGAAGCCCTACAGGAGAGACTATATTTGGACAGCCTCCTTTTTAGAGAGTATTAAAGTAAAGTATGATTCTTGCCTCTTTCAGAGTGGCAACAGATTCAACAAATAAGATGCTACCTGTTTTCCAGTAACAGCAGTCAGAAAATGCCATCTAGAATTGTTTTAAGTTCTTTGCAAAACACAATATTTTACAAGTTTCCTTTATTAAATTGTGTTTGTTGTCATATTTTTAATCCTCAAGCACCTTTATTGAGTTGTGTGAGTCGTGACCTAGGCAAAGTTATATTCATATAAAAGTAATCAAAGTATATTGGTTTTGTACATTACCCCACCATATGTGCAGTAGCTAGGACCGCCCAAACCCCTCCCGCTACTGTCCGTTTCCCTGTAATTGCTAGTTTTACTGAGAATAAACATAAGATAGGGTGGCCACGGTGGTGCAGTGGTTAGCGTTGCTGCCTCACAGCAAGAGGTTCTCCAGTTCGATCCTCTGCTGGGGTGCCTTCTGTGCAGAGTCTGCATGTCCTCCCTGTGGTCACGTGGGTTTCCTCCGGGTGCTCCGGTTTCCTCCCTCCCACATCCCAAAGACATGCAGTAGGTGGATTGGACACACTAAATTGGCCTTGGGTGTGAGTGTGTTCGCCTTCTGTGGAAGGTTGGGTGCCGGGCTGGCAACTCGACACTGTAAAACTCCACTGCCATTCATGAGCGGAAAGGTGATCCGCTGTGGCGACCCCTAACCGGGAAAAGCCGAAAGAAGACTGTGAATAAACATAAGATACCCAACGTCACCAAATACAATATGGAAAACAGTGTAGTTGAATGTACCCGCTGCTGCGTGTGCGCTTTATCTATTCTATATAACAACATACACCTAAACTGTTTGTAGTCCTCTGTGCAGGAACGTACATGGCAGTTCTCTTTTCTTGCATTGTTTTAATTATTACTGTTTCTTAGCTGTTTGACATCCAGTACTTATTAGCGGTGCCACTCCCTGTATGACAGAATTTTCCATGTCATTCTGTTGGTCTGCAGATATGTATTTTTCAAAATGTTTTTTTTTTTTTTTTGTAATGTTTGACTGCATTTATTTCGGGGGGACAGTGGATTGCGGTAACTAAGATAAGAGAGGTACAAACGTTTAACGTACACTTCCAGTTGTTAACAGTGACATGCACTTCTTAATCTTTTAATGCCAAAAATCTGAACAAAGCCCAATAGAATGGGGGGGGGGGGCAAACTACCAAATATAGGGAGAGAGTTTAAGTACTTTTAAGTACTGCGTTTATAAACTTAGAAAGCTGCCAACTTTACAAGTTTTATGTTAGCATGTATTTCAAAAGTATGCAAACTGCGAAACCAAAATGTGTCATTATTTACTGACTTCCATGTTCAGTAAGAAAGGTAGGGGTGCAGGGGGGCTTACCCCCTACAAAAGCAAATTAAAGCACAACATTAGGATGGGGGTGTAAAGTACTGTGTACATACTGGCCTTCAGTCCCACTAATACTTGAACCTGTCCTTAATATCTCTTATTTGAAGGACACACAATAACCAGCTTGGAATGGCCGTATTTCAAAAATGGCAACATTGTGTCTTCTGTATATCGAAAAAATAAAAATTTTGGAGGGGGGGGGGCAACATACAGTCACAGATGGAATATTCAGAATGAATATTCATCTGGTCGCTGGATAACCTGCATGGTTTGTCACTCTGCTGTATTTTGCATGCAACCTCACACGGGCTTGCCCTGTCAGGACTGCAGGCCACGCCCATTCCTGCACGAAAATGGCGGTGGGGTAATGTTCTAATACAAAGCCAGTATATTAACATAGCAAGTGTTATACTTCACATATATTACAGAGTATCATATAAAGTAAGCAACATTGCATACATTATTCAATTCCTGCCTTTAAGCAAGAAACATCTTTATTAAGCCATCACTTCCTTCATAGGCAATCATATAAATGAAAACAAACCACACCAACGCAATACTAGTTGCAAGCTTTTTACATCACAAACCATGCTGACACACTCCCTGTTGCAAACATTATAATTCAATTATAATTTACCCAGTCTTTCTCACTCAAACATTACATAGCTCATTTAACTCCTGCCACCTTTTAACCCTCATTCTTCCGTTCTATGTATTATTTCCACAATTCCCAATTTTTTCGTTGTAGTTTGCTCCTACCCTTGTCTAAAGATCTCAATTCCAGTTGTTGTATCTCTGTTACTTATTCACTACTTCCATTATAGTTGGTTTAGATTTAGATTTTCTAGTAATTGCTTTTTTTTGCAGCCACCATTATTAGTCTTACCATGTCTAGGCAATTCCAATTCAGTGTCATAGCTCAGAAAAATCATCTCCCACATCAGACCAGTCTGCCCACCCAACCTCTCCAGTAGTGCATCCTACGGGGAATCCTTAAAGTCTGCCAAGTCACCACGCTCCCAGAAAATATGTTCCCAATTACCTATTTCTTTTACTGCACACATCCAGCATTTGCTGTCTGCCTGAGGAAAAATTCTCTGGAGTCTACTTGGGGTATAAAAACGTCTGTAAACATTTCCAGGCAAATATAAATCTTCTAGATTTTGTTGCGTATTTGGGAGACATAAATATATCCTCTTTCTTTCTTTGTGAATTGCTTATCCAGTCTCTCTTCCCAATCCTTTCTAACCTCATCTGATTCTTATAGTTATCATAGAATATTTTATATGTTGTACTAATTATTACTTTTTAATGGCAGCTTCTGTTCTAGATTCTTTTAAAAACTTTGTCAGAGCTGGTCTTTCACTTAGGACCCCCCTGCTTGTTTCTCTTTGTCTGTACTCTGATATCAGTCCCTGATAGCATAGCTTCGGTGGTGCAGCAGTAGCGTTGTTGCCTCACAGCAAGAGGTTCTCCCATTTGATTCTCTGCTGGAGTGCCTTGTGTGTGGAGTCTGCATGTCCTCCCCGTGGTAGAGTGGCATTCGAAAGACGTGTGAATGGGCATCGGGCTGGCACCTCAGCACCATAAAAATCTGATGCCAATCATTAGCGGACCGGAGTTCTGCTGTGGCGACCCCTAACCAGGGAAAGCCGAAAGAAGATCATCAATCCCTGATAGGGAAGGCAATCTCTAACCTGCAGTCCAAATAAATTATTGGCGTCTTCCCATTCTATTGTCTTTCCCAGTCTAGTTATTTGCTCCAAGTACCTTGGTGCCTTTGCCAGTTTTCTACAATAAATTCCAGCACTCCCTTGCCTGTTGTCTGTTTCCCTAATTGCAGTCATCCCTATTGGCAGAATCTCATTTCTCCATTCCCTTGTTGGTTTAGTTCTTAGAATAATTTCTTCTATTTTATGGATATTATAATCTGTATGATATTGTTATTCTCCTTAAAGGCCTGCATCTAAAATCCCAGTCTATCCTTGTTTCTTGAGCTTCCGCCCATTTCATCATCATCCCTTTCCACTTTGAATTATAGTTTTCTGCTTGTGCTGTGTATAGGAGTCTTAACTGTGTAGCTCTGATGTACTCCTTCAAGTTGGGTAGTCCCTCTCTACCCTATTCTACTGGAAGAATCAGTTTATCCCACTTGACTCTTGCTGTCTTCCCCTCCAAGATAAAATCCTTCAGCTCTTTATTAATTGCTATCCACAACTTCTGGTTGATAAAAATATGCCTGACCTGCGTATAAGACTAAAGGGACTAAAAACATTTTTAACTGCTTGCATCTTGTTATCCATATCCACATAACTAAGCTTAAATTTTCTCAGTTTTTATATTGTCTTTTGAGTTTTTTTCCACACATCCTTAGCTGCCACACTAGAATCATTTTAATCCATTCTCCTAAATACTTCATTTTATCATATCCCTATAAATGTGATATTTCTGAACCAGTTCATGTGTGGGTACGTAATTTACCACTATTGCCTTTGTTTTAGCTTCATTAATTTTGTCTCCTGAAAAAATCTTAAACTGTTTCAAAATGTTCCACAACACTGTAATGTTTTTTTTTCTGGTTTTGTCAGGTATATAATTTATATCATCTGCAAATAAAGCCAGCTTTTCTTGGCTACCATACCAATTATATCCTTGAATTTCTGAGTCCCTTTTTTTTGCTAATGGTTTTAAATATAATGCAAATAAAGGGAAATGGGACACCCCTGCCTGCCTCCTCTGCTCATGCAGAAATCATCAGAGGGGACCCTACCCACTTTAATTTTCACCTCCTATCCATCGTATATTCTCCTAGTCAACCTTCTGTGTTTTTTCAGGAAATGCAAATGCTTCCATTGCCATGGTCATAAAGTTCCAACTTACTCTGTCAAATGCTTTCTCTGTATCAAGACCCACCAACAACAATGGCATTTTCTTTCATTCTACTTCCCTCTGGATCATCAGTGTTCCGTTAATATTGTCAAATGTTTGCTGTTTGCCTCCCCCCTCCACAAAACTACACTGATCCGTATCTATCAGTTTTGGCATTACCTTTGCAATTCTTTTAGTCATGAACACTTTATAATCATGGTCTTGTATTGAAATGGGCCTGTATGAAGCTGGATGTGATGGATCTTTATCCTCTTTAGGTATTACAGCTACCACTTCTTTCTTCCAGGAAAGCGGTACTTCTCCTTTTCTTAAGATACTGTTAAATGATAACTTCCCGATCTTTATCAATTTTTTCCTCCTAGCTTCCAAACTTCCACAAGAATACCATCTTTTCCTGGAGACTTTCCTGTAGATTGGTTATACATCACAATTTTTATCTCCTCTCTCCTAACTGGTAGTAATTGAGCTTTATCTACCTCTAACCTTGGCATATTTAATGCTTCCATAAACATTTCAATTTGTATCTTTACTTGATTTTCATATTTCTCTGCTTTATAGAGAGGCGTACAGAATTTCCGAAAGGATCTCTTGTTACCTTCATTGTTATAGGATCCCTAAGTTTGGCAACAGCCCTTTCTGCTTTATGTTGCCTGAGTCTTTGTGCTAAATGTTTTTGTGCTCTAGTGTATTATCAAAAAACAGTTGCTTAACAGCAGTTGTTCTAAGCTTGTGTGTATTATCAAGGTAATCCCTTATTTTCTGCCTAGCATTCTGCAGTTGATCCTCCTCTTGTTCTGTGAAATTCCCCCTATTCAGCAATACTTTAACATTTGCCAGTCCCTCTAAATAATTCTTCTTAACCATAGCTCCATTTCTTTTATTTCCACCCTATTTTTAAACTCCACTTTAATATTATCCACTCCCTAGCTATATTTACACAAGAAATTTCTGTCCTAACAGCTCCTGAATAATCTCCACTACCCATTCCTTAAATTCCTCTTCAACAGATAGGTGGGAAAGCACCAATGTCTCATTTCATTACCATGTGCTTTTATTTTAGCTATTATTGGTGCATGGTCTGAAATAGCTTTTGGGTGAGTGTCAAGACTTTCAATTAAATGCACGTGCTCTTGTGAAATGTTCATTCTGTCTAGTCCAGTTTTTGTATCTTGGGGAATAATAAGCAAATTCACTCTGAAGTCCTGTTACTGAATTCACATCTTCACTGCCAAATATTTTTCATTACTTTCTTTAAAAATCTACTTTCATTTGTTATATTTTCCCTTCTGCCCCCCCGACACATCATCTCTGCTGCAAACCAAATTCCATTCACCACCTGTCAGTAATATTCCTTGCTGTAAACTGATTATTTCTCCCAGAAATTTCTTAAGATCAGTTGTAGTAGTTTTAGATTCATCCTCCCTTGCCAGTAGCCCCCTATTGCTGCAGATCTGCCATTATCTTTTTTTATCTTCTGTCACTATTGGAGCCCCTCTTGCAGTTAATATAAGTACTCCTCTTTTCTTTTGTCCTAGGTATTCTGCTGAATAACCATCCTGAAAACCCTTCTTTATAAAATTCCCATGTTCATTTATTTCTAATTGTGCCTCCTGTAACATAGCTGTTTACATTCTACATTTTAATATAGTTCACTACTCTTTTTTTTCTTTGTATTTATCTGTGAAGCAGTTTACATTTAAAGACAGCATCTTTGTATTAAGTTGTTGTTCCCACCTTTTATGTCTAACACATTTTTTGTTAAATGTCTAGTTCAAGCTTTTGTGTTACATGCATACCCTGTTTGGCAGGTTGAACTGTAAAAAAAAAAAAAAAAGCCCAATACCTCCCTAAAACTTAACTCAATACTAACACATAAAACTTATGTACTCCTTAAGATATTGAAGTTGTACCCTCCTAATAGGAACAAAAGTCCCAAACTGACAGCCACACACTCTGACTTGAGTTAATCTAAAAGAAAGAAGCATGGTGCAGCCTGTGCTTTTACTAAGTGCTTATTGGTTTTGTCTTATCTTTATAGCTCTCCCAGCTGGGGGAAAAAACACAATGCTTTCAGAGAACATTATCTACCTTGGGGAAAACCCTGAATGCTTTCATAGCATTTCTTGCCAATTTCTCTCTTCTTTTTTTCCTTCTGCCAATCACTCTCTACCAGACTGTAGCCAGGTTTTCTTTATCAGATTGTCTCCATGGAGACATAAGAACCAGGCAGCCAAATTTCTCTATCAGATTGTTTCCATGGAAACATGAATACCAGCTTGCAGAATTGTTACCGAGCATACATGTATTTGTTAGAAAAAAGCCTCATAATAGTCATTGTTTTTTATTTACTTGCTGTCTCTTAAAATTTGTTACTAAATCAGTGTAAATCCATTCTCCCGTGCAAGAATGAGAAAACAAGCACATTATTTTTTTCTTTTGTCATGCATTTTAACCAGGCTTTTTTTTGCAGTGCCTATATTTCTTAAAACTGAACAAGAAAAAGAGAGAAGGGAGAAAGGAAAAAAAAGTAGCACCTGATTACAATCCCATTACACAAAAAAAAAAAAAAAAAATACTGAAAAGACTTAAAGCAATCAAGGAAAAACCACATGCCACAAAACTGGTACTTATTTAAGAAAACAAATATTTCCTTATAGTTAACTTTCTCCCTCCTCTTCCCCTTCCCAAAGCACTTTTCCGAACATTAATGACATGAAGTAGAGCATATGCTTTAGAGTCTCCCACAAGTCCAACATATTCTGAAAATGTCCATTATTTCCTCCATATTTTCTTGTTCTATTTCGCAAATATAATTATTGCATTGTAATCCAATATTAAGTACAGGTTTTATCACTGTTTCATCTCCAAAATCCTGTTTCTGCTTCATTTCCAAAGTACTGTTGATTCTTTTGGTCAACTCTAATGCTCCCGTCCCCCTCTCCAACATTTGCAGTTGAAAATTTGGAAAGGTTTCATAGGTACAGTCCCTCTGTGGCCTTTATTACCAAAAGAACATGAAGCAGATGGTCCTTCTGTTTCACAGCTTACTTTTTGTTGGACAAACTTTTGTATTTCCTCCTTAGCATGTATTTCATCAAAAAAAGATTTTGTTCTTGCAGGCAATAACCTTGAAGACAACTGGGTACAGCAGTTTGAATTTCATGCTTGCATCTCAACATTCCCTAAATAGTGGAGTGCATTTGCTCCTCTTCTGTCTGGTGTACAGTGAGTAATCATTCTCCACAAATACTCTGCTGTCTCCCACTTTTAGTACTTTGTCCTTCTGCCACAGTTTTGTCAGAATCAACTCCTGCTGGTAGGATTGATCTTTACTACTAAAGGTCCAGGTTGCTTTCTTACAGCAAGGTTTGGAGCATACACACAATGTGCCTTTTCAACTAATAACTCCTGCTGTGGAATACCAGTCGATTTGCTTATTTATGCTTTCATAAAATTAATGCAGTCTGTTCCTTCCAGCTTTTGGTATAGCTGAAAATAGTTTTCCCTATATTCCCTGTCCTCTAATTCTATTATTTTTTTTAAATATCTCTTCCTGAGCAGTCTTGATTTAGCCAGCGTTTTTTCTTAATTATCGACCTCTGTTTTTTGTCTCTTCTTGTTTTGTGTTGCTATACTCCATCAGTGTTTGACCAGATCTGTCAGCAGTTGTCATATCCTCCTGTAGGTTATTGGAAGTCATGTCTGAAGGTTGCATTGCCTTTTGTTAAACAGATGCAGAACTTTCCCCAGTCAGTGTTTCTTCCTCAATTTTTGTAGCTGATTTTTTGCCAGGTCTTCTGTATTTCTTTATTCCTGGCATCCAGGCAGTGCACCTACTATCTAATTACTGAAATGTACCCATAAACACAAGTCTACTGGTCTCTGCTGAGTTTCTATTTTCATACTGGGAGAGCTAGAAATAAGCTGATGTTCATCATGTTTCACTGTTGCAGTCATTACACTTGGGTTATCCTGCTGGCAGGCTACCCGCAGTCGGCCTGAATTCCAAAGTCCTGGTCCTGCGTCGGTTGCTGTCGCCTATTCCCTGACGTCAATGCGTCGGGTATAAAGGATGCAGCCAACGCCATTTTCTTCAGTCTTTCTTGCCGTGCGGTGCCCGAAGGAAAAGCAGTTCGCAAGTGCCGGTCAGCCGACTCCTGAGATTTTCGAAATTGAATTTCAGAACTGAAGTCTTCAATAAAGCTAAGTACCCCGTTGGGGAAACTTTTTCTTGCTCCAGACCGATGTCAGTAAAAGTTAACAATTGTATTACTTGTGGGAAGCAAATACCTCATAAGGATTTTCACTCTTACTGTATTCCTTGCCTAGGCCCCGACCACGACATTGGTAGTTGTCGGTTTTGCGCTAGATTCAACCAACGCACTATTAAGCATCTGTTCGATTTCACTTTACATTACTTTGGCTGAAGGTTATATAATGCCGTCGGAACAAC
The DNA here is from genome assembly GCF_019279795.1 of Protopterus annectens. Lineage (NCBI taxonomy): Eukaryota > Metazoa > Chordata > Ceratodontiformes > Protopteridae > Protopterus > Protopterus annectens. Next base: position 1,164,027,192 of record NC_056743.1, read on the forward strand.
CGACGACCGGAATTCATAAAAAGCGCAAGGACAAAGAAAATGACAGGCATCGGAGGTCCAAAACCGACAACAAAGCCTCTTCTAGGCCAGTCGCCGGTTCTCAGTGAGGTGCTTTCGCAGCCCCTGACAGCCGCTACCTCAGAGCCACAGGCCGCCTCCGACTTCCACGTGGAGATAACTAGGCCTCTGGAAACTCAAGGTATTGGGCCTACGGAGACTACTCCCTCAGATGGGTCGGAGCCGCTGAGCAGGCATCGGCTTCTGAGGGTGTTTTCAGACCTACACAGCTTACTATCAGGACTACTTCAGCAGCCAAGACAAAGTGTAAAACACCTATAAAGACAAAGAAACAAGTACAGCATTCACCTGGACAGTCATCCATGCCAAAGAAACAGATGCTTAAAATGGTGGAGGACTTAATTATTCTGAACCCCCTCGTGATAAAAGGCCTAGGCAAGATACTGACTGATTCCTCTGACCAGGTTTCTATTTCCTCTGATTCTTCTTCAGAACAGGGATATTCTCTTCCTCCATATGAGGACTCTGACACTGAAGAATCTATCCCTTCAGCCTGTCCTCCTGAGGATTACTAACCCGGCACACCATGATTGAGCATTTTTCCAGTGGGAGAGCCAGGATTATTCAGAATCCAAGAAAAGGCTCAAAGACTTTATTTTACTGCCTCAGCACATGCCCCTTGCTGTTCCCCCTGTATTAGATATTGTTGATTATGTTTTTTCTGAATCCAGTTTGTCTACTGATTCTTTACCACCTGTACCAGTTAAGCTAGATAGGTACTACAGGGTCCCATATTCTCATAAATTTCTTTATAAAAACCCTGCTGCTGACCCAGAAACAATTTCTCAGGGTCCCAAAGGGGTTAAGGCTTCCACTGCAAAAAACCCTGTTCCCTCTGATAGGGATTCTAGAGCACTGGACAGATTGGGGGGGGGGGGATCTACACCTCTGCTACTTTAGCTGTAAGGGCTTTAAACTGCCAGTTTCACATGCTTAAATATCAACAATACCTAATGTCTTTGCTAAAACGGAAAATGCTTACAAGCTCAGAATGTTCTGAAAATAAGGAAATGCAGGATTTATTGCATGCAGCTGAACAAGTGGGAAAGCATACTTTGCAATGTGGTTTTGATTCATTAGAGGCTTCTTGCAGAGTCGCAGTTGCAGGTTCTGTCATTCGAAGGCATGCTTGGTTAAAAGAACAAAGTTTACCTGATCATGTTAAAGCAAAATTGTTGGATGCTCCATTACAACATGATACTTTGTTTGGTGTTAAGGCAGAAGAGGTGTTAAAGAAAATGGAGGATAAAGCAAAATCAATGCAGACAGTAAAGGATTTCTTACAGGTTCAACCACCCAGATTTAGCAGGAACTGGCCTTCTAAAAATTGGTCCTTTCCAGTGTCAGACAGGCCACAAAGAGGCAGATACAGATGCCTAAGAGGCAGATCTCAGCCCCAAGGCTCATACAGACCCAAGCAATGGGGTGCTTCAGCCCCCAAAAGCGGAGAAGACAAATCACAACCTTATAGGAAACAGTCCCAATGACTTTCCTCTACCAATGCCAAGCTCTTACCTTTTGGCAGCTCCCTTAGGGGGAAAACTAGCACTTTTCTCACAAAATTGGCACATGATCACCCAGGACAAATGGGTAATGAATATTGTTTCCCAGGGTTACAGGTTCCACTTTCACACCCTACCAAGGTCAAAAGGTATGCCGGACCTGCCATACAATCAATGGGCAGAGGCACAAAAACAAATTTCTGCTCTCATGGACATGAGGGCCATCCAAAAAGTACCACAGCAAGAGTAGGGACAAGGATTTTACTCAAGACTTTTCTTGGTACCCAGAAAGGACAAAGTTTGGAGACCAATACTGGGCCTGTCTACTTTAAATACGTTCCTGGACGTTCCAAAATGCAAAATGTTGACACTGCAGCAACTTCTACCCATGCTGGGCAAGAGGGCTTGGCTAGTTACCTTGGACCTCAGAGGCATACCTGCATGTCCCAATCAGACAATATTGCAGAAGATACCTCAGATTCATAGCTGGCTCAATGCATTACCAATTCTCTGCACTGCCCTTTGGCTTATCTACTGTGCCCAGGGTCTTCACAAAATGCCTGGCACCAGTAATTGCATTTTGCAAACAAAAAGGAATTCATATATATCCCTACTTGGACGACTGCCTTATTCAAGCGGACAGCAAGGACATTCTACTAAAGTATCTGGCGTTTGTAAAGAGATTACAAATTTGCCTAGGGTACACAGTAAACGAAAAGAAATCAAAACTAATGCCTTCTCAAGAGATGATATTCCTGGGTGCAAGCTTAAAATACAACTGCCCAGATGGCTTATCTCATGCCAGACAGACAAAGGCAACTGACTCGTTACTTTCAAATGATGGCAACAAAGACCCAGCTAACTGCAAGAAAAATTCTGCAGGCTTTGGGCTTCATGGCATCCTGCATCCTGATAATTCCATATGCAAGACTGCATATGAGGAAGCTACAATGGTATCTAAAAAGTGTTTAGACTCAACATTGCCACAGCCTGGAAGCAATAATTACTCTCATTCCCTGCCTGCAACAAGAGTTTCGGTGGTGGGCACTGGCCTGTCATCACAACAAGGGACAGCCTTTCACTTTACCCACAGCCAGGCAGACACTAGCAACAGATGCATTGGATTATGCCTGGGGAGCACACATGGCAGGAAAATGTATACAGAGCAAGTGGCCCACAGACCAAATGCATCTTCATATCAATCAAAAAGAGATGCTAGCGGTCCAGAATGCCCTGACAGCCTTCAAGGATCTACTACATCCAGGACGACTATTTCTAAAGACGGATAATACTACAGTCATGTGGTACATAAACAAGTAAGGAGGCACACATTCCTACCCCCTGTGCAGGCAAGCCATGACTTTGTGGAACACAGCACTAGCCTATCAAGTACATCTGCAGGCACAATTCCTGCCAGGAAAGAAAAATACTCTGGCAGACGAACTAAGCAGAAACCTCATGGACCCTCACGAGTGTAAACTAGATCCACAAGTCTTCAGCATGATAACAAAGAAATGGGGATGCCCAGACATAGATCTATTTGCCTCCCCTCACAACTGCATGGAAGGTGGACGCAATATCATTCAGCTGGAAAAGCCTAACAGTTTATGCCTATCCACCACTACCTCTACTACCCAAGGTACTCCTAAAAGTCAGACAAAAGAAACCAAAAATGATTCTGATTGCCCCAGACTGGCCACGCCAGCACTGGTACCCAGTCCTAAAGAACTTGTCTCAAGGGCCAGCCTGAACTTTACCTCAAATTCCTCATCTGCTGACCCAACAAAACTATCAGATTCTGCACAGCCAACTCAGAACCTTAAATCTGGCTGTATGGCGAATAATATAGCCACTCAGAGCACACCTCTCTCTAAAGCAGTTATGGATGTCATTTTGGAAGCCAGGAGGCCAGCACCAGGAAATCTTATGCAGAAATGGAAGAGATTCTGTGCTTGGAACCAGGCGCGAGGACTTGAACCGCTTGTTCCTAATTCCTCAGATTTTACAATACCTAACTGAGATGCTGGACAAAGGCCTATCCTTCTCATCAATTAAGATCCATGCCTCTGCCATTTCAGCTCATTACAATACGGAACATCCTATTTTCTCTCATCCACTACTAAGATAGTACCTCAGAGGGGCAAAAAACATAAGACCCCCAAGGAGAGCACTAATACCAACATGGGACCTCAACTTTGTATTGGAAAAGCTCACACTGCCTCCTTTTGAGCCAGCTAATACAGCCGAGATAAAATTCTTATCATGGAAAGCTGCTCTGCTCCTAGCAATAACTTCAGCAAGAAGAGTCTCAGAGTTGCAGGCATTAATGGCAGTGGAACCTTATCATTTTTCATCCGGACAGGGTTTCTCTAAGGACAAACCCGACATTTATGCCAAAGGTGATATCTAGTGTGGCTCTTAACCAAACCATTAATTTACCAACCTTTTATCCAAATCCCCAGAATAAAGGGGAGAGACTTCTGCACTCTTTGGACATACACAGGCAGCTACGCTTCTACTTGGATAAAACAACGGCTTTCAGAAAAACTGAGCAACTTTTTGTGGTATATGTAGGAGGATCACAAGGAAAGGCTATTTCAAAGCAGACTATTTCAAAATGGATAGGACACTGCATTCGTTTCTGCTATCCACATCATGGCAAATCAGTGCCTAAGAATATTAGGCCACATTCTACCAGGGCAGCAGCCACATCAGCAGCCTTTCTCAGAGGAGTACCAACCAAGGAAATTTTGGAGGCTGAAACTTGGAGTTCACTGCACGCTTTTGCCAAGCACCATCACTTGCATCTTTACTCTAAATCCAGAGCTGGCTTTGCCACTGCAGTTCTGCAGGGCCTCACAGCCACTCCTAATCCTATTTAGGCGCAGCCGCCCAACTTCAGCTTTGGGATTCAACCCAAGTCTAATGACTGCAACAGTGAAACACGATGAACATAGTACAGTTGTGTACCTACCATAAATGTAGATGTTCGAGTGTATTCACTGTTGCAGTCCAGGTTACCCTCCCACCATCCTCCTTTCATTGCTGGGACTTATCTGTACTTCTCTATTCTATACAACCTATGTGGTGTTTTTGCTTGTAGAGGAAGATAATGTTTTTGTTAGTGCATGCCTTTTTATTTGCAAATTTTTAGCCTGCCCTTTTGGGGGCACCTGACATCTGGGGCAAGAAAAACTGAAGAAAATGGCGTCGGCTGCATCTTTTATACCCCTGGTGCACTGACATCAGGGAAGAGGCGACAGCAACTGACACCGGACCAGGACTTTGGAATTCAGGCCGACTGTGGGTTGCTTGCCAGCAGGATAACCCAAGTGTAATGACTGCAACAGTGAATACACATGGTAGGTACACAACTGTACTTTACTCAGTGTGCAACCATCTTGGAAGTCCTTTGTTTATTTTCATCTTGAGCTACTACATGCCTTACAGATGGCGGTCCCAAACAGTGTGCTTCATTCTGTAACTGAGTAGGTTTCCAACTACTAAATGTCCAAAACAAATAAAAGCATGAAGGGCTTGGTACCAAAAAGAGCCATAAATGTCACGTTTCCACAGCATGTGAACCATTAACTGAGTCGTATGCCTGTACAGAAAAGTACTGTGCCAGCACTTTGTTCCAGGCACTTTTTCAGTTACTTTAGTATCGAGCTAGAGATATCAAATCAGTTCCATTTTGCTGCACTAAAGTGAAGTCAGGATTCCAAAAGCATATGAAACCATCACATTCTTCGAGTTGCAGCTCTCATAACATGCTGACGGTCTGTATTGGCTGGTGAGGGAGGAAATACTGAAATCTGAAAAATCATAATTTAAAGGGGCCACCCAGAAAGAAATTTGACAGTAACAAAGAAAAAAAAAACAGCATTTATCTTGAAATGCTGGAAAGTTGAGAGGAATAGGTGTGTTTGGAGGTGTAGTAGTAGTATGTTCATAGTGGGTAGTCACATATTCTGATAACATTGTAGTTTGTGTTTAAAAAATATTGTAGTTATTGTTCTAACATAGCTATTCTTTAAACATCATATCTGTATAAAAAATATAATGGTGTGTAAGGGAGATTGAGTAGTTTTTTTACTTCCATACTCTCTGTTTGCAGAAGTAAAACCCACTGCAGACAGCCCTCTGGGTGGCACAAATATAATTTCTGCATTTGGCTTGATAATTGTAAATGCATATCATGGTGTACAAAGTAGTATCAGTGTTCTGCATCAGCAGTTGTTTTTGGATTTTCCTTAGAATGTGTGCACACGTCTTCTCTGTCCTACAGTAGTGTGGCATTCTATTTAGAACTGGTTGTCTGTCTTAATCCTACTTGTCAGAAAAATATGTATTGGTGTATGCATTAGTTATATTAAAGCTTGAAAAGGGTTAACACATTTATTCTATTTCACACTGCATAAATCTGTATGAATTGCAGAAAGCTTTCTAACCTTGAATTGTCATGAAATATGCGTAGCTATTGCTTATGCTTTGGAAACTTACAAGGAAGCAGATAATTTCTGCTTGTGTCAGGAAAATAATGAATAGAACAATACCACTTGTATTAACGTTAGCTTGTGCTGTGAGAAAATACACAGCTGCAGAAGCTATAGATAATCAGAACAAGGACTGCTTGAAAATATGAACTGCAATCAGCATATGCTTGTGCCTAAGTTACAGAAGTACCTTGAAATGTAACACATGTATTAGGACTATACAATAGAAGCTTGTAATGGGCTAGGACCCACCAAGGCCAGGTTGTATTTCTCAAAATGTTTTTCATAAATCCAGTCATGTCAGCAGAAAATCTGAGTAACATCTGCTGTAAAACAATACTGAAAGTTGTGTTTGATTATGTCAGCCATAAAAGGCCATGTCTTGTAGAATAGTATAAGAATAGCATACTTCCTGTTAGTAGTTGGGCAAAATCCTGTATTTGCATGTTTTTGTCTCCTTGCAGCAAGTTATTAAATGTGCCTTAACTGAACCTTACCTGTATTGGTCTTTGAAGTTTTTTCCTTTGACACTACTGTTTGTCAGTATTGTGTTGTGGCCTCTGTACCTTGCCATATTCGAGTTTGTCTAGACAGAAAATCCCTGCTATGTTAAAAAAAAAAAAACAAAAGAAAATTCATGCTATGTAGTACTCTACCGTTTTCTAGAAAAAGAAAAAAAAAGACCACATAGACTTGGTCACATATTTAATTTGTGTCTTTGCTACGTATCCTGATGGGCATTGCAAGTTGCATGGATTTAGAAGCGCGAATGATCATTCTTTGAGATATATTCATTGCACTTTAGTACCAAAGGATGGTTTGCAGTTTGGAACTTCCATCTTTTTTTTCCAGACAAAAGCTGACATTGTCTTTCACT
>NC_056743.1:1164039144-1164179660 GCF_019279795.1 Protopterus annectens
AAGGCTTTCTACATGGCCATCCTCATAAATAAGGGTATTTCATCCAGGAACAAGGAGGTCATAACATCCCTGTACTCCTTCCTTATCGGAGTACAGTGCATTCTTTGGCATGTACCTTGCCAAGCACATGCAGCAGTTGGAGAGACCACAGAAATTCCTGACCAGGAAAACCCAGGGTCTCAAAACACCTATCTTATACAGATAGGCTAAAAGCCCTGTCCCTGTACTCAGTCTCATACAGACTACTCAGAGGTGACCTGTGTTTGCCATAAAAGGCCATTTCATACCCAGCTGTGATGAAGTTGCTGTATATCCGTAAGACAAACTTCACTCAAGCAACCTGCACACAAAGCCTTAACTTGGTCTGTGACATTAATAAAACTTGTTGGCGGGATAGATTTGTGTCACCCATCTGTGGAATAGACTCCCTCTTCATGCCAAGCAGAGTACCTCTCTAGCCCTCTTTGAGGAACCAGGCCGACTGGATGGGAAATGGAAAATACACCCCTGGGATCCCACTTGTGTCCCTGCTAGACAGGGAAAACAGGTGCTGACTTCAAGTGAACATGGGAGAAATTATTGGTTAGGCTTATAAGGGCCTCCGGGCCAATAGCCTAGTATCATCCTATGAACCAGTGAACCCATTGGGACCTGAAACTACATTTGTTCTTGTTATTGTCGTAGCTTTTGGGATCAGTTTTTCCTTAATGGTAGGACATAATTCTGTAACATGTTATTAGTGTCCAAAGAGGAGATAAACTCCCATCTGTTTAAGAAAAATGTTGCTACTAAAGATATTGGCAAGTTTACTTGGGTTTCTACTACGTTCTTTCCTGATTTCTCATTTTGTTAATTGTCTTTTTTATTTGGTGGTTCAGCGGTAGTGTTGTTGCCTCCCAGCAAGAGGTTCTCCTGTTCGATTCACGGCTGGAGCGCCTTCTGTGTGGAGTCTGTTTGTCCTCCCCGAGGTCGAGTGGCCTGCGAAAGACATGCGTGAATGGGCTTACCTTCGCTGAAGGTTGGGCGTCGGGCTGGCAACTCGGCACCATAAAAAATCTACTGCCAATCATTAGTGGACTGGAATTCCGTTGTGGCAACCCCTAACCGGGTAAAGCCGAAAAGACAAACAAACTTGCACCCATGAATGAACTAATACTCAATTGGCATGATTTTACTGTTCTTGACTGTTACTCCTTTTAGTCTGTCTCCTCCTTATTGCTTACTGTCAACTTGTGCAGTTTATATATCTTGTTACTCACGCTTTTTCATAATCTCTCTCAAATTGCATGTAAATGTTGCCACTTGGGTGCACTTTTTCTGAAATTTTGTGTATAGTGTCCAGCTGGAATTTTCTCCTCAATGGTTGAGTTCTCTTTTGTGCATACCTTGCTGTGTTACTTGACGATGATTTTTCCAGTGTATGTATGTATTTTTTTATTTATTTTATTTAACATTTGTTTACTGGGAAACTCTGGGATAGAGCTTCTGCAGAGGCCTGGGGAGAAACGCTCCAGATGCATTGTCTTTTGGAATGTGGGAGGAAACTGGAGCACCTGGAGGGAAACCAACATGAATGCAGGTAGGACATGCAGACTCCACACAGAAGGCACCCTCCGCCCCACTAAACTGAGAATCGAACTGGAGAACCTCTAGCTGTGAGGCAGCAACACTAACCACCGCACCACCCGCTATTATACACTTTTTCCTCATCTATCTTATTTTCTGAACCAGTTTATATGGTTGTTTTATCTAGCCATATTGTTTTTTTCCCTTTTTTGCCTGAGGTTTGTCTGGCTAAGATCTACCTGCAATCAGCTGGATGTATAAGCGAATTTAAGTATACTTTTATCTGGACTTTTTCATATAGTACTGCATTTTATTTTTTTTTTCACTGAATATTAATTTAATGGAATATTGTGGGCTGTGTGTCTGTACAGTTAGTTCCTCACCCTTCCCTACCTGTTCTTGTTTTGATGTTAATCTTGGTGGCCTTGAAATTACCCGCCCCTCTTGTAAATTTTGTATTTGGATACTCCTGAGCCCATCTCATTTGCTCACTCAACTGAGTGCAGTGAGATCATATTCTGATTTCAGGCACTTCTACTAGTCCCATCTCTTCAGCTGTATCCACTGTGTACAAAGGGAGCATTTGGGAAGGACAATCCCTGTAGCATCTTAATCCTGCTCTGTTCCCTCCCTCACAAAAAATAAATAAACATATATATATAGATATATAAATATGTGTGTGTATATATAAATGTGTGTGTGTGTGTGTGTGTGTGTGTGTGTGTGTGTGTATATATATATATATATATATATATATATATATATATAATGTGTGTATATAAATGTGTGTGTGTGTGTGTGTGTGTATATATATATATATATATATATATATATATATATATATATATATATAATGTGTGTGTATATAAATGTGTGTGTGTGTATATATGTGTGTGTATATAGATATATATATGTATATATGTATATATATATATATATGTGTATATAGATATATATATATGTGTATATAGATATATATATATGTATATATATGTGTGTATATAGTTATATATATATATATATATATATATATATATATATATATATATATATATATATATATATATACACACACACACACACACTTCAGCTGTTCTTACTGTAACTGTCTTAATTTGCTGTTCTGTGTGCTATCTGTTCAGTTGCTCTTAATCTGCACTTATTACTGCTTGTTAGTAGCCTTCGAATTTACTGCCTTCTGCACTTTTTAGTCATATGTTAATTTAATTGCATTTATTTAAACTGTATTTGCCATACTGTTGCTACACACTCAAGTGTGCTAGCCTGCACTGAATTTGAATTGTATTTACTGCTGTTCTAGCTGGTTTTCTGGAAAAAAAAAAAAAAAATATTCTAAGCTTGTTTCCTGCCTTTCCTGTAACTGGTCTAGTCCAGATACAGACTTGCTGTATCCAGGACCGTTGGTAAACTTCTGAGCCCCCCAAGTCTTTCTGTGTTGGAGGGAAGCTTTCTAGCTTAATAGTGGGAGTGGTAAGCACTAGGTAGCCTATCTACCACAAGAGGACTGGCTTCTCGCCCAGAAATTGTAGTTTATTGGCCGTTTGGGTAGCTTTCCATCTCTTTCAACTTTCTGGTTTAAAAGCTCACAGCTGCGCTTGTTTCCTGCCTTTCCTGTAACTAGTGTAGTCCAGGTGCAGATTTGCTGTATCCAGGACTGTTAGTAAGCTTCTGAGCAGTGACAAAGTCTGCTCTTCAGTTGTTCCCTTATATCTTCTCCTCTCCTGCACTTTTACTAGCTTGTTAGTTTACCACTTTACCAGACTTCTTGTAGCAATTATTGTAGTACACAAGTGCTACCCGCACTAAACGTTCTACAAGGTAACAGCTCCAGTACTTATTAGTGCCCAATGTCTAAAGGTCAGTTCCCTGTGCTTTCTCCCATTAACCTGGTGAACTTGAGGCAGTTGCTACATTTCCTCAGGATGCCCATGTAGACTGACAACCCTCCTCTTACCCCCCAATACTCAGACTTGTGAGTTGCACTTGTATATCCAAATTGGAAGCCACGCACTCTCCAGCCAAGACCGGACTAGCTGGCCAGGAGGAGAAAGTCAACACTTGCACCACACCACATGGAACACATAGCCCTCTGGAACACACACTAGCATTCCCTTCCTATAAAAACACAAACCACACACCCACCTTCGTGGAGGCTCTCAATAAAATCTAGCCAAACAATAGATACCTCTAAGGCAGAAACACACTCGACCACCACAACACTAATCACTAGAGACACAACTCTCCTAAACAGTGTGCCACTCAGCCAAAGCCCCTGAGGCAAAACAGCATGCCCAACACACTAGTCATAGGTGGCTCGATAGTGAGGCACACTGATGTCCCACTCACTGGGTTGAATAAGGAGAAAGTAACAGTCAGATACTTGTCACAGGATCCGCCACATAATGCATGCACTCTGGTCCCTCAACAACAGGTACAAATATGACTCTCTCTCATTGTACACGTGGGTGTGAATGACCTGAGACGTACCTCATTGGACTACATGAAAAGAGACATGGAGGAGATGTCGGATTATGTAGCCCAGGTGGGTATGACCCTAGCCCTGAGCAGCATCCTACCATCACCCAGAATGATACCACAGTACAAGCAGAAAATGATTGAGATCAACAGTTGGCTAAGTTTCTGATGTCATTCTAAGGGAATCTAGTATCTGTCTGCCTGGGATGACATGATTTACAGACCTCGATGCTTTGCCAGAGATGGCCTGCATCTGTCACCCCTGGGCTTCCAGATACTGGCCAAGGCTCTTCCCACCCTTATAGTGCCTTTTTAGGCCATGTTCCAAAGACCAAATTACCACCGTAACCACTACAAACAAAGCTGCTCAACACTAGAAGTCTAAATCTCAAAATGCACTTGCTCAAAGTACTCCTTAAAATGGAGAACATTGACCTTTGTGCTGTAACGGAGACCTGGTTCAAGGCAGCAGAAAGCACCCCTGCACTACCAGGCTGCAACTTATTCCATACCTTTTGGCCCCAGAACATGGACTGAAGCTCCAAAGACTGTTGTGTTTCCATATTCATAAAGGATGTGCACACCTCCAGACTGGTAGCCCAACATAGCTAATCTGAGATGCTTCAGGTGTAGCTAACATTGGGTAAGACAGCGATTCAGGTCGTAGTCTGCTATAGGTCCCCAACCATGTCTCAAGATTCACACTCCACATTCCTAAGCACCCTGGAGAATATTGGGGTCCAACCTAACACTCTCATACTGGGCAACTTCATCTACCCCTCCATTAACTGGGAAAACTACTCCTGTACCAATACACTTGCGCAATGCTTTCTGGGATTCATCAATCCCAATGCCCTGGACCAGCTCATTCTTACCCCCACTAGAGGTAGCAACATCGTTGACCTGGTCATTACTAACATGGCGACTGTTGCGCTACACCAATAGTCAACTCCTCCCTGGTTAGATCCGGTCACAAGCTAATTACCTTGGAAATCCACATCCCTCCCTCCCCCCAACATAGGTAACCACCATGAAAAACTTCTCCAAAGTAGCTAACCTCACGGCACCCATGCAAATGGAGAAATAGTTGCATGACTGCCAAATCATATATCGGTGCACTGTACGATCATGTACACACATTCATAGATCTCGCCATTCCCAATAGCACCAAGACGCTCTTCTCAAAAAAAAAAAAAAGTCCAATCTGGTGGTCCCCTGCCATTAACAAGCTCTATAACAGGAGGAGGAAACTGATGTGGAATCAAGTCCCAAGACTGGAAAAACTCCCTTATCAGCCTCAACGAAACGGTGAGATCCCTCATCAAATCCTCTAAAGCTAGCTATGAAAACAGAATTGCAGCAGATAGTAAAGACAACTAAAAGGCCTTCTATAGTTATGAAAAGAATCTCCATGGCAATACCCAGATTTGCTCTGAGCTACTGCAATTGGTACCTCCTATAACGAGCCAACAGATATTGCAAATATACTGGCGGACAGATTCCATGCCGACGTTATCCCCCCCCCCCCCAAAGGACCAATCACGATACCAGTAGATTGCCAGGCACCCAGTATTGCTGCTGCACAGGTTAAAACAGCACTGTCCAAGGCCAAGAATACAGCTTCTATGGGACCTGACAGTGTCTCTGGCTGTGTTCTACATGAACTACAGAGTTAACTGGCACCTCACCTGTGTGCCCTGTTCAATCACTGCCTTGCCCCAGGCTTTGTCCCTACCAAATGGTGCACTGCTATAGTCATGTCATCCCTCTGCACAAAGGAGGAGCGGCTACAGACCTGGGGAACTATCGCTTCATTAGCCTGACGAGTTTGGTATGCTAAGCTATGGAACGCATCATCATGGACCTAATAAGACAAGGATATAGGGATTCTCCAAACTCTGGATCCTACACAGTTTGGTTTTGTGAAGGGTAGATCATACCTGTTCAACTTGATTGACTTCTTTGAGTCAGTCACCAGAGTTGTGGATGAAGGTAAGGTGGGTTCATACAGCCTACCTTGATCTGGGTAAGACCACTGATACCATTCCTCACTCAGGAATAATAGAAAAACTTAAGCTAGGCATCAACCCCTATATCACTAGGTGGGTTGCAAACTGGCTCACAGATAGAACCCACAGTGTGAAAGTAGCTGACTCCGGACTGCCGACCAGTCATGAGTGGAGTCCCACAGAGTTCGGTCCTGGGTCCTCCTCTGTTTGGTATCTACTTCTCTGAAGTCCAGGCCAACATGAAGGGACTCTGGCTGACCAAGTTCGCAGATGATTGCAAGTTGGGAGCTATAATTAACTCCTCAAGTGATGTTGACATCCTACAGAAAGGCCTCAATGAGGCAAGCAACTTGGTGTCAGAACCATGGCCTTAAGCTCAATGCCAAAAAATGTCTCTTCATCCCCTTTGCGAAAAACCCGGTTCCCTTGAATTACCACATTGATGGTAGTCCTCTGAACACAGAAGGACTTATAAGAGATCTGGGAACACAGGTTGACGGCAACCTCTCTTTTGACCACCACATTGCCACTGTGGTCAGAAAGTCCAAAGTCCTATGTGGCACATCTAGTTACTAAGGGTTTTGCATCCATGAAGAAAGAGGTCATTGCCTCCCTCTACTCTTGCCTCATTAGGCCAATCCTCAAGTACAATGCCCCATTTGGCATATACCTCACTAGACACATGCAACAACTGGGAGAGGCCGCAAAAGTACCTCCCAAAGAGGATCCTAGGCCTTAAATACGTGTCCTGTATGGACAGACTCGACTCCAACTATTCTCTGTCTCATATCGCCTACTTGGAGGTGATCTGTGCTTGAATTACAAAGCCATGTCTGACCCAGCTCTGCTAGAAATGCCACATCTAAAGAAATCCCAATTCCTCCGCACCACACGCTCCAGAGACCTCAACCTCATTACCTCAATCAACAGAACATGCTGGAGGGACAGGTTCATAACCCAGAGGCTGCTCATGCTATGGAATAGACTTCCCATATATGTCAAGCAGAGCACCTTGCTAGTCCTCTTCAAGAGAAATCTTGATGAGTGGATGAGAAATAGAAATTCACCCCGGAGACCACTCCATTGTCTCTAACAGAGATACTAGGAACTAAGGTTGGGTGGCACAATGCCAGGGGAATCCTATGGGCTAGGCCTGTAAAGGCTCCAGGGCCATTAGCCTGGTAGACACCTATGAACTCCTCTCTCCTTAATTCTCTCCTCTGAGGAGGTTTCCATTTGTGCCGGGATAGCCTAAGACTTGTGGAGAGGTACATCGAGAAGAGGACATCTGATGCCACTTCCTTCCATTAGTTTCAACTACCTAAGGTCCAGCTGCATTTTTTCCAAGCTCTGTGGTGGTGCTGGTAGCTTGTTTTGTGTCTAGCTGAAAAGCAATGACCTGAAGATGAAAAACTCCATGTACCCCGTGGAGTTGCCTGCAGCTGGTGACCCTACTGCACCTTGTACGTCTCCCAGAAGATTGCTGCTGGGCACCAGTCACTGTATATCACTATTTTATTTTCTATTTAATTTTCATTTGGTTTCCTTGTAGACGTGTTTGTGTTTGTGTACGTGTGTATTTGTGTATACGTATACACACACACACACACACACACACACGTGTGTCTGTATGTATATTTATTTATTTATTTATTCATTCATTCATTCTCTAATAACCTGTTTCCCACAGTCAAAACAAGGATAAAGTTGGAGCCTATCCCAGTGTCGATGGGCGAAAGGCATATAGCCAATCATGCACCAGCCCGTTTCTCACCATTTGACATTCAAGTATATCTTTAGTGGTGGGAGTAGAGAGACCAATGATCCTCTAGTTGTGTATAGAGGGAGACATGGCAACCCAGCTGGGAACCAAACTGAAGACCCAAGCACTAGTATGTAATATCTTTGCAAGGTTCACATACCTATAAGTTTCTGCAAATCGTCCAGAAACATGTAAAAAAAAAAAAAAAAAAAAAAAAAAGGCAGCCTTTCAGCCACTGAGGTATGAGTTTGCATGCCGACATTGCTGTTGATGATGTATGTTATGCCCAATTAAGTTAGACTGTAGCTTGTGCATGTGTGTGTTTAATAGTGATACAACCAGGCAATTGAAATGGGGAGAGTTTGGGTGAAGACCTTGCATGTTGTCAATTATTGTATAAGATAGTGATGGAAACTTGACATGATGACACACACAGTCTCCACTCAGGAAAGCACGATATAGTAAATGTTAAATTGTCATGAAGTTTCTGATTTCTGCATTGTCTATGAATTATTTATTCTTAAGAGTGCAGTGTGCAAGGTGAGAGCAGATATTCAGACTTCTTAGAAGACTATGCTGTCTGCATTAAAAGAAGGTAAAAGTGTGGAGTAGCACAGTTGGATGTAGAGAAATATGGGTAAATTGTGGTACAAGAGATGCAGTCTTTATGAATGTTATTGTGTTATGTAAATTTATTTCTCTTTGCTTTAGAATTCATTGTGTATTAGAGTGGACAGTTCCCCAAATCACTTGGGGGGGCCATTTGAAGAAAACAGAAGAGTGAGCAGAGAAAATCTACATTATGAAGGGTCTATACAGAAGAGCCAACACAAGGTAATGCATTTTTTTAGGAGCCATGTCTGTGCACGTGTGTGGTTGATATACATAGTTGTGGTAATAATGAAGTGTAATCTTCACTGCAGATCATAAATGTAGAAGTGTTGTGTTCCTGTCCGTAAAGAGTTGTTAAGACTGTTGCTACATTGCATCATTAATCTTTAACTGTACAATATTTAGAAAGCATGCATCATGATTGACTGTTTTTCTTCCCTCTTGCCATGTTGTACAATGATCTTCCTCTAATCAGACTCCATCCCATTTATTCCCCTGGGGGTGGAGAAGCTTCCTTCGGATACATAGGGTAAGAGCCATCTAGAGAGTGGCATCATCCACACAGGATATTTGGTTT
Source organism: Protopterus annectens (assembly GCF_019279795.1). Classification (NCBI taxonomy): domain Eukaryota; kingdom Metazoa; phylum Chordata; order Ceratodontiformes; family Protopteridae; genus Protopterus; species Protopterus annectens. Next base: position 1,164,048,167 of record NC_056743.1, read on the forward strand.
CACAGACATTCCAGTGATGAAAGCATTTTTGTATGAATTATCCTAATCTCCCTCCTTGAGTGATGAATTGAACAACTGTTAAGTCCTCCTAACAATTCACATCGGTGTCGCTGTTAATTACCATGAAGGAGTGCAGTCGCTTTATTGGGTGGCTATGGCCATTTTGTTTCTGCACCAGCCCCCACCTATCCACTGTCTCTGCCTTCCAATAAAGATTGTGTTGAGGAGCGGTGGCAAGACTGACCAGGAGCATCCACCCCCTCCCCCAGGGTAAGCAAGCACATCTTCCCAGCCTGAGCTGTCAAGCAGTTGAGCTACTAATTGAGCTCATGTTGTCTGATTTGTAGTCCGTGCTTAATCCCTCTGTCACCAGTGATGCTTTTCATTTGAGTCTTCTCCCCACACACATTTCTGCCTGAATCACTGTTCTGTCTAATTTGTGTTCTGTGTGAAATAATGGCGAGAGTCTGAGTGGGCTTATCCATTTTGCTTCTTTTGAATTTTGTACCTCTCTTTAGAGAGGTGACACCAGTACTTGATGAGGTACACACATTCCATGCTACTTAACTACACCATTTTTAATGCTTTTGGCAGTCTTGCACAAGGAAATAATTGACAAATTAGAAACTGTCTGTCCTCCTGTATTTCAGTACGTAGTACAAGGAGTAGGACACAACATGCCATGGAACATTGAGGGTTAGCAGTCTATCCCAGAGAGAGCTACCAGTGTAGTCCCATAATGCAGCCACTTCTGTTTGTACTGTCCTTAGATATGAGAAGAAAACAGGTTGTGGATAGGCCACGTAAGCAGTTTATTAGTATTTAAGCGTTCGTGCTACCCATTCAACAAGGTGGTCTCAAATATACACAGCTGCTGCAGTACAGTAATTTTGCCTTTACTGTGAGTAACTGTAGGCTGGGTAAGACTTGGAAAAATGGATATGAGTTATGGTTATGAAATGGTCAAATCATTAAAGACAGCTCTAGATATAGGCTTTAGTTTACAGTTGACCAGAATGCATTTTCCAGTGTCAAGACACTTTTTTTTTTATAGACCATATAAATCTAAATGATGTACTTAATCACTCCAAGGAGATGACCCGAGTGCTACATTTTATCTTAACCTTGCTATAAAAATCATAGAGTTGGAAATTCTCTTCATAAAACCTTTGGGAACAGTCTTCTTTGTTTTTTTGGGGGGAGTTACTTAGAGTCGACCTATGCCTACTCTGAATGTCCATGTTTGATCTGATTTTATGTATTTATTTTGAAATTATTTGCTTAGAGCCAGCTACTCGGACGCTAACCAGGTGGAGAATCCTGTACAAAAAAAAAAAAAAAAAAAAAAACAAATACCAGTATTAGGAAAATAATCTGTAAGCTACATTGCAAAGCATCTACCAAGACTATGGAACAAGTTAACCCCTTGTATTCAAGAGAAGTCATCAGTTGCTGACCTTTTACAGAAATAATCTTAATATAATATTTGTATCTGCACCTTATTGAAGTCTTGAGACTTGCTTTGTCAACTTCAGCGGTAAAGCTGACAATGCAGTAGAAGAGGGAATATTGAACATCGCTCTTCACAATTAAACTTTTTTTTTTTTGCAAGAGAACTTGACCTCCTGCAATACCTCCTGCACCTCCAGAATTTGTATGTACCATCTGTGAGATTGTCATAGCTCACAGAATGGGGAATATTCATAGACCCCTCACTAGCCAGATCTAACCACTGTTCAGTAATATTTAGCACAAGGGGCAAATCCGTGTCCACAAACCTTGTGGTCTCCAGAGATTTTTACTACAGCTAGCAGATGACCTGATACAGTTTAAATACTGTGCTTTGAGGACCCAACAGCAAACACTGCTGCATTTACAGATGGTATATGTTCACATCTTAATGCATGCATAGTGGTGTTCATACCTGTTGATCACAAACAGTGTCAAGTTTAGGAATAAACTCAAGTGATGTTCCCCAATATAAACAAACTATAAATTACACATCAAAAGATTGTTCTGGCAATAAACCAAATACATTTGTATTCCACAAGTGAATATGAGGTTAAAAAATAACTTGGGAGCAAATTTTAAATTCTGCAAAGATCAGGATGAAATGAAAATTGCCACTTTTGGTAAAGGACAGCCGTAAAGCCTGTTTCAACTATGTTAGAATCATTAAGATCAGTACCCAACACTGTACTTAACTGCTTCATATTAGTAACACCTACTCAGCTGCTGAGGACATGGAAAACCTGCTAGCAGATGCATTTAGCTCAGGCTTTACTGTCTGCCCCACAAATTTCCCTGCATTCCATTGTCTGCACCCATCCATCAGATCACCTTGTGTTAGGTCCTTGGGGCACTGTCCAGGCCTATAGATTTAATGTGTCTGGCTACTTTCTTGTCCGCAGAAAGCCTAGTCTAACCATCTCGCTTCTGAATTTACTCAGCTTCAACCTTGAAACTGACTTTGTGCTGGAGGTGTTACGGAAAGGTATAATCATCTTCTGTTTCAGGAATGGACCCTAAACTGATCCTGGCAACTGCAGACCAATAAGCTTTACTACCCTTAATTGTAAAGTAATGGACCACTTATTAGCAGCGTGTATTGCCTGGACCAAACCTGTTTTGGGTATGTAAATCTAAATGGAAGATCTTGCGTACTAAACTTAAGACATCTTTGAAATAATCTCGAAGGCATCAGATGGGGTGGAGGGGAATAGATGCACACCTTTTACCTTGACCTGACAAAGGCTATTTAATACTGATGTCCTTCAAGAATGCAACTGCAGTCATAACATATGGGTTGTCCTGCCTCAGGCAGCCCTCGGTCAGCCGAATTCCAAAGTCTGGGTCCGGCGTCTGCTGGTGTCGCCTCCTCTCAGACGTCACAACGGCTGGAGTGTAAAGGCATCGGCCGACGCCATCATCTTCAGTCTTTCTTGCCGCGCGGTGCCCGAAGCAGAAGCAGTTCGCAAGTGCTGGTCGGTCAGCTCCTGTGTTTTCAGTACCGAAGTCGTCTAAAAGCTAAGTACCCCGTTGGGGAATATTTATTCTTGCCTCAGCCGATGTCCGAACAAATTGAGAAAGTTAATAATTGTTTGTCTTGTGGTAAACAAATACCTCATAAGGACTTCCATTCTCTCTGCCTTCCTTGCCTGGGCCCAGACCACGACGTCTCGGCCTGTGCTGCCTGTGCCTGCTTTAATAAGCGCACTCTCAGGCGCCGGGTAGAATTCGCCGAGGACTTCTTCGGTGAATCTTTTGCGTATATCATGCCGTCTGATCAACCGACAACCCAATCTGCTAAAAAACACAAGGACCGGGACCGACATCCTCGGCCCGCGTCCACTTCCGATGTTACTCCTAAACCTTCTGCTAGCGCTCCGGTCCCTTCGGAAGTGGTAAATCTACCGCTCCAGGCCGACACAGCGTTAACACGACCTTCGGTCTCGGAGATCTCTCCGGTGCCGGTTGTTGATTTTCCTCCGGAAACCGAAGTTCTGGATCTACCCGACACCATTCCTGTGGACAAGGTAACACCTGCACGTGGGGCTGCTAGGCCTCCTGTATCCATGTCCATCAAGACCTTTGCACGTGCTAAGGCCACCAGTCAGGCCAAGGCCCATCCTAAACCTGCCCAGGCCCCTTCATCTGATAAGCAGATCATGTCTCTGGCTGCAGATCTTATTTCCCTTATCAGGGGGTCTCGGCCTCATTCGGACAGGGGTTCTCAGCCACCTGCAGAAAAAAGGCCTAGAATTGAGCAGGCGGACGACCTCTCCTCGGATGAAGCCTCTGGGGATTCTGAGCATTCTGATACTCATGTCAGGGTCAGGAATTCTCTGACTCCAGGAAAAGGCTTCGAACTTTACTCAAGCTCCCCCAGCACAGACCTTTGGCTATCCCTCCAGTTATGGATGTTTTGGATGATGTTTTCTCTGACTCCAGTGCCAACCCTGATTCTCTTCCTCCTGCTCCTGTCAAGCCGGACAGATATTATAGGGGCCCTGACACTCACAAGCACCTTTTTAAGGCCCACTCTGTGGATCTAGAAACTATTTCACAGGGCCCCAAGGGAGTGGCTTCCTCCTCTGCCAAAAACCCACTGCCAGCTGACAGAGAAGCAAGGTCCCTGGAGAGATGGGGTAAAAAAGTATATACCTCTACTACCTTAGCCATGAGGTCTCTTAACTGCCTTTTTCACATGTTTCAGTACCAAGATTTTCTCCTGGATGATTTACAGAAAAAGTTAGCCTCTCCTGAGCCTGTTGATAAAAAGGCACTGCAGGATCATATACATAACACTCAGCAGGTTAATAACCATTTTCTGCAGTGTGGTTATGATGCACTGGAAGCTTCATGTAGGGCAGCTATGACTGGAGCTGTGATACGTAGACATGCTTGGTTGAAGGATCAGTCTTTGCCTGACCATGTTAAAGTAAAGTTACTGGATGCACCTTTGGAAAAACAAAAGCTTTTTGGTGCTACTGCACAAGATGTATTGAAATCCATAGAGGAAAAAGCAAAGTCAGTACAGACAGTCAAGGATTTCCTTCAGGTTCAGCCACCCAGATTCATCAGAAACTGGCCCTCAAAGAATTGGTCCTTCCCCGACTCTGACAAGTTTCAAAGGGGAAAAAGCAGACGTGCCCGGGGTAGAGGGCAATACCGAGGATCTTACAGGGGCCGCCACTGGCAACCTCCAAATCAAAGAAGTGGCGCAGACAGTTCAGCTGCACCACAAGGACAATCACAATGACTTCCCTTTCGTACCGCCTACAAAGGTTCAAAGAGAAGCACCTTTGGGCGGAAAATTTGCCTTATTCTCACAAAACTGGCATATCTTAACCAAAGACAACTGGATTCTGGATTTGGTAGACAAAGGTTACAGATTCCACTTCCACACATTACCAATAAAACAAGGCATGCCAAACCTGCCACTTCATCAAAGGGCAGAGGCACTCACTCAAGTTTCCAAGCTATTAAAAATAAAAGCAATACAAAGGGTTCCTCCTCAGGAGCAAGGCCAGGGATTTTATTCAAGACTGTTCCTTGTTCCAAGAAAAGAAAACAAATGGAGACCCATACTGGACTTGTCAAATTTAAACACTTTCCTCATTGTGTCAAAGTTCAAAATGCTGACGTTGCAGCAACTTCTTCCCATGCTGGGCAAGGGGTCTTGGCTGGTCACTCTGGACCTCAAGGAGGCATACCTGCATGTCCCTATCAGACAAAGCTGCAGAAGATACCTCAGATTTCTTGCAGGGACAGAGCATTATCAATTCTCAGCATTGCCGTTTGGCTTATCTACTGCGCCCAGAGTGTTCACGAAATGCCTGGCATCAATAGTGGCACACTGCAGACAGCAGGGGATTCAAATATACCCCTACTTGGACGACTGCCTCATACAAGCAGACAACAAACAAACCTTAAAAGGGAATTTGGACTATGTCATGCATCTACTGCAGGCCTTGGGATACACAGTCAACATTCAGAAGTCAAAATTACTACCATCCCAACAGATTACATTCCTAGGAGCCAAACAGGACATGGAAACCCAAATGGCCTACCTCACAGAGGAAAAACAGCAGCATTTACCAGAGTACTTCAAAGGCCTAGCAGAGTTTTCCCAGCTGACTGCAAGGAAAATCCTGCAGGCCCTGGGTTTCATGGCATCTTGCATCCTTCTGATATCTTTGGCAAGACTTCATATGAGAAAGCTGCAATGGTATTTAAAAAACTTATGGTCTCAACACAGCAACAGCCTAGAGGACATAATTCCACTTATTCCATGTCTACAGAAGGAATTTCTATGGTGGTCTCAAGCCAGTCAACTAAACAAAGGCATGTCTTTCAACTGACCTCAAGCAGGCCAAATGATTACAGCAGACGCCTCGGACCATGGATGGGGGGCTCACATGGAGGGCAGATGCATTCAAGGTCTATGGACGCCAAAGGAAAGACATCTGCACATAAACCAAAAGGAGATGTTGGCAGTGATACATGCCATCGAGATTTTCGAAAAATCACTACAACAAGGACATTTGCTAATAAGGACAGACAACACCACTGTCATGTGGCACATAAACAAGCAGGGAGGCACTCATTCTTATCCCCTCTGCAGACTAACAATGCTTCTCTGGGAAAAATCCCTGAGCCTGAAGATACACTTACAATCCCAGTTTGTACCAGGTAAGGACAATGTACTGGCGGACAATCTGAGCAGAAATTTCATGGATCCACACGAATGGATGCTGCACCCTCACATTTTCTCTCAACTGACAAGGACATGGGGAAGACCGGACATAGATCTCTTTGCTTCCCACTTAAATCATCACCTGGAAAAGTTCTGCACAAGGACTCACCACCCTCTAGCTTGGAAAACGGATGCTCTCTCCTTCAGCTGGAATTCTCTAAAAATGTATGCATTCCCTCCCCTGCCTCTGCTGACCAAGGTGATACTGAAAATCAAAGCAGAACAACCAACAGGCATCTTGATAGCTCCAGACTGGCCCATGCAACACTGGTACCCATTGCTATTGACCATAACTCGGACCACACCATGGCCTCTGACCCTATGGCCCCTGCTCCTAACGCAACACAATTACAGGACTGTACATCAAGACCTGAAAACATTGCATCTGACAGCCTGGAGGCTAACATGACTTCAACACCTAACTCTCTTTCCAAATCTGTTCAAGAGATCTTGCTGGAAGCACGCAGACCTTCCACCAGGAAAACCTATTCAGCCAAGTGGAAGAGATTCAGCATCTGGAATGCCAAAAGGGGTCAGGACACAGCATTACTGAGTATACCTCAGATATTAGAATACTTGGCAGAACTATTTCATACTGGACTCTCATACTCATCAATAAAGATCCATGCCTCGGCAATCTCAGCAAAATACAACTGTGACCCTCCAGTGTTTTCGCATCCTCTGCTAAGACAGTTTCTAAGAGGGATAAAGAATATCAAACCTCCCAGAAAACAGCCAGTACCTGCATTGGGACCTCAACTACGTGTTGGAAAAACTAACTCTCTTCCTCCATTTGAGCCAGCAGCAACCTCAGAAATGCAATTTCTATCATGGAAGACGGCCTTCTTACTGGCAGTCACTTCTGCAAGAAGAGTTTCGGAAATACAGGCACTCATGGCAGTGCCCCCCTTCCTCATTTTTCATCAAGACAGAGTCTCTCTAAGAACCAATCCTACATTCATGCCAAAAGTTATTTCCAGGGTGTCTCTAAATCAAGCTATTCATCTACCTACATTCTTCCCCAATCCTCAAAATAGGGGGGAAAAACTTCTGCATACTTTGGACATACACAGACAATTACGCTACTACTTGGACAGAACTAAGGCCACCAGAAAGTCTGACCAGCTGTTTGTAGCCAATGCTGCTGGAGTACAAGGAAAAGCAATCTCCAAACAAACTATTTCAAAATGGATTGGACATTGCATCAGATTTTGCTATTCTTTTCATGGAAAAGGTGTGCCAGCCAATATTAGGCCACACTCCACCAGAGCTATAGCCACTTCCACAGCTTTCCTAAGAGGAGTGGCAACAAAGGACAAGAGGCTGCTACATGGAGCTCCGTGCATACATTTACCAAGCACTACCACCTGCCCTTATACTCCAGATCCCGAGCAGGCTTTGCTTCGGCAGTCCTACAGGGGATTTTAGCTACACCATCCTTATCATAGTTCCATCCACCCCCAGCTTGGCTATGGTATTCAACCCATATGTTATGACTGCAGTTGCATTCTTGAAGGACATAGTACAGTTTTGTACCTACCATAAATGTAGATGTCCGATAGATATGCAACTGCAGTCGGATTTTCCCACCCTCCTACCCCTCTGTATCCTTCTTTTTGGGTCCCTACCCCTTTTCCCTTCAGCTGGGGGTATCTCCTATGGTGTATCTGTTTATTACTGTTGTGCATGTTTGGAATTATTTTTTATCCATTTACCAAATTTAGCCTTCCTAAGAAGGGCACCTGACATCTGGGGCAAGAAACACTGAAGAAGATGGCGTTGGCCGATGCCTTTATACTCCAGACGTTGTGACGTCGGAGAGGAGGCGACACCAGCCGACGCCGGACCCAGACTTTGGAATTCGGCCGACCGAGGGCTGCCTGAGGCAGGACAACCCATATGTTATGACTGCAGTTGCATATCTATCGGACATCTACATTTATGGTAGGTACAAAACTGTACTTTCCACATTCTGGCATTATTGGCTCTCTGGATACTAAACTGGCCCACTGGCAAAACCCAGTCACTCAGGATTGAGAGCACTTCTTTTTTAAAGTGTACTAGTGAGATCTCCCAGGGATTGGTACTAAGGCTGCTTCTATTTGCTGTTTGTTTCTTCTAGGTTAAAACAGATGTTAAAGGTCTGGGGTTGACCACGTTTGTGTAGAATTGCAAACTGAGTTATTAACTCTCTGGAAGTCTCTTGGATCCTCCAAGAGGGCCTAACGTATACAAACCTATTTTGCCAAGACCATGACTATAAGGCAAGTGCTAAAAGTGTAGTATTGTGTCCTTTAGAAAACACAAGCACCCATGCACATATCACATAAGTGATGCCATTCCCTTTAAAACTGACATGGTCATTGGGGACCTGAATGCTGTGGTGACAGTGAATGCCCTTAGAGAGACTGCCTGCACATATGCAGCTCCATAATCAGTTTAATAACTGATAACAGTATTTTTCTCCCCTGTAAATACAGACTAGCACCACTTGCTTAGTAGAACTAGTCAGTCTCCTTGGCTCAAGCTGTCTGAATCATGATTATCCTAACTTCCTCCAATCATATCGTCCATTGAGGGTCACACCAGGCAATGCGATTGGAGGAGCCGTCAAAATAAAAGTAATGCTACGTGCAAAAAAACCCCCACCTGAAATTGTGGAATGCACAGCTGTAAGTGATGTAGCTGAGAGGAGTGTGTTGCTTCTGTAAATCAGTACGTCACAGCTGAAAATTGGATTGTACCACCTTGATTTACTGAGTTGCAGAAGCTTTTTATTTACGTATTTATTTTTGCATCAGCATCACATTAGCAATGAAACTGGTGGGGGTTGTCTCTGCACCACAGCCTAAATTCTGCACAGATTTAAAAGTAGAAATGATTTTTGGACTGTGGTGCAAGTTTTGGACCCTTTGTATTTTCTACATCAAGACTGTTGGACAGTTTGGGCTATGTATTTGATTTCAGCTTAAGCTATGTATTTGATTTCAGCTTAAAGTACTCATCCCAGCAAAGTCCATGCATCTGCTTGTTAACCAGATTTTCCTCAGAATGTATTACAGCCCTCTCTAAGGAAGTCTTTTTAAAGAGGTTTTTTCACTGACTTATGTTGGTAAAACTGACACTGCCTCCATTTGAGCCTGCAAATGTAGTGGAGTTGAAATAGATTTCTTGGACATGTTTTGCTTCACTGCTATGAGTGTTTGTGCTCATTTGCTGTCTTTTGTTGCCAGCATGGTCAGTGATGTGGGTGAAAGCCATCTGGTGGGGAACCATCACCCTGACAGGTATGATGGTTGTTCGGTGCTGCTGCATTTTGATGACTGTCATACTTCTGCTGCCTCATCCCCTCATAGGCCATCCAGAGTGGAAGTCCAAGGGATCTGCAGGGGAGGCCAGAGTTCACCATTGATCTTGTCCCTGCCAAAGCCTACACCATTGCCACTTATGACCTGTTGGGGCTTAACCAGAGACTCTCATTAATTTGGACAGCCTGCGCATTGCTAACTATGCTGCAGTTACAGTTGACTGGTGGCTGACTTGGGCGCACACATCATGATGGCACCTGCATGTTTATTCCTACACACATGCAGTGTGAGCTACCATTACCAGCTTGGAAGCACCAAGCCCACATCACAGGTTTACGGTTAATCATCATCTCTGGCAATCCTGTATGTGTAGACGGTAGGCAGCTAACCAGACCACCAGTCCCTCTCCCTAGGATGAGCCAATTGATTTTGGAACCTCATTTCCACCCTCCCCTGCCGGACTCCTCTAGTGTCTGAACTACTAATTGAACTACAGTCATCTAGAGCATAGCAATGTCCCTTCTGTCATGACAACTATAGCAAATCTTTAAAGGCTCTAAATTCCACTGGGGTATTGGCATCAGTGGAATATTTTAGAAATATTTCTGCACTTTACATTTTAGAAGCTGATGCATGGTCTGCAGTGCACACCTTCCCAAAACAGTAAAGTTGAATGCACCTTCATTTGGTAGGGCAGGGTTTATTAAGACTGCATTTTAGTTTTTCAGACTGGCATTCTTCCCAGGGTATAATGTCATTGCTTGGGAAGCTACCAAAATATCACCATTTTTTTGGGGGTGGTCGCTGTAACAGTAAGATAGTACAGTTATGTGTGTGAGTACTTAATATAACAATTAACTCTTCATGGAGAAATCACTTGTAAAGTTGAGAAACTCCAGCTCCTTGGCAGTCTGAAATAGTTATCTTTTATTGGGTTTGTTGTTTGTTTGCTACTTAAAGCTTGCCACTGCCACATTTCCCAGTGGGCAAGACTGTCTCAAAGAACAGAAGCTTCCCCACACTACTGGCTTTGTACAGATGTCTTGTGTGTCTCACTAGAGCTCTATGGAGACACAGCTCATGTGCAGTCCAGGCACAAATAAAATGTATAGAACACAAATAATGTAATTTATTGTCTTAATGGCCTCTCCTCAAATATAAGTTGGCAAGTAATCTTACACGCAGCTGTACTTTTTGCAGGGCTTAGTGTCTTTGTGCTGGTCTTGACTGCTGTTCTGTTAAAATGCATCTAGCTGCCATCTTTATTTTCACACTGACCAGGACTTCATGCCTTTGCCTTCCATTAAGATGTGTAAGCCCTTCCTTAAAAATACCTTCTTTCTGTTTGTTCAGTCAGAAAAAGTCCATTTATGGGACATTTATTTTCGAGAAGCTATCTTTTTTTCTCCTGGGAAAATGGATGGAGCAGTCTTAAAAAGTTCATATGCCTGAAGATCTGCTCTTGTAGCGATTACCTTTCAGCTAAAAGGATTTGTGTGTTACAGGTCCTATCTGTAAAAGACCTTTAACTTGCATTCTAAGAAGCTTGAGAGTAGTCTTGTGAATTTACCCAAGTTGGCCTAATACCAGTCTTAATTTATTTCATTTAAGTTCTCTTTGCTGAGTATCTTCTTCACTGCAGAATTTGCATAAATGTAGACAATTTGGTATAATTGCAAGGATGACTGAACGTTTGTATTCTGTGGTTGACTCCATGAATAAAAGAAAGTAAATAAGCAGTCTTTTCACTTGACATTTCAGTGGCATTGCATTTTGTTGGGATAAATGTGGACGAACCTTGCAGGCTATACATGTAGAGTACATTCTGCTTTAGCTCTGTCCCCATGTGCATTGCTTTTTACACAAAAAATGCAGTGATTTTATGGGATATGTGGCAACAGGTAGATCAGATTCTGCTCGCACACCTCCTCTGCTTCCATAATGCATGTTTCTCCATTTCCTTAGATGTAATTTGCTGTTTCATCAATCTACATTGCTCAGCCAGCACTCAGATTCTCCTCCTCTTAGCCTTCCTTGAAGGTTCTTCACAGATTTTTCTTTGCTTTATTTCCCATTTAGATCTTATCATTAAAAAAAGGCCTAATTGTTTCTTTCAGTCAGCAGTTTTCTCTCTTGATATGTTTGTGTATGTATCTTATGGATGTCCTTCATGGATGCATCTGCAGTTAACAACTGGGTTGTCCTGTCGTCAGGCAGCCCTTCGGTCGGCCGGATTCCAAAGTCCGGGTCCGGCTTCGGCTGATGTCGCACTTCACCCGACGTCATCTCTGCTGGTCTTCGGGTATAAAGGCATCAGCCGACGCCATTTGCTTCAGTCTTTCTTGCCGTGGCCGAAGCAGAAGCTGTTCGCAAGTGCCGGTCGGTCAGATCCAGAGATTACTACTACCGAATACTCCTTCAAGACTTCTAAAGCTAAGTACCCGTTGGGGACTCTTTCTTGCCTCAGCCGATGTCAGAAAAAGTCAATAACTGTTTAACTTGTGGGAAACAAATACCTCATAAAGATTTCCACTCTTACTGTTTGCCTTGTTTAGGCCCAGACCACGGCGTAGCAGCCTGTTCGCCTGTGCTTCTTTCAACCGGAACGGCTTAGACGTCGGTCGGAGTTTGCTGAACAGTTTTTCGGCTCTGAATTTGCGTACATTATGCCGTCTGATCCTCCGACTACCCAAATTATTAAAAAACGCAAAGAAAAAGACCGACACTCGCGGTCCGCGGTTTCGGCCGAAACCATGGTTAAGCAAACCGCGAGTGTCTCTGTTTCGGCCGAAACCGAGAAAACTGATCAGAGTACAGCCGAATCTATGACTACTACTGAGGTTCCGGTTACCTTACTTGAATCGGCCTCAGAAATTTTACCTACTACAGTGGTTACTAGTGACTTATCAGACACCATCCCTTTGGATGTCTCTACCCCAGCACGTGGTGCAGCTAGGCCTCCTGCAGCCATGTCTATTAAGGCCTTCGCCAGGGCTAAAGCAGCCAAATCTACTAAGTCAGTGCCTGTTAAACCCCCCTCAACCAGGCCCACTTCTAGTTCACAAATGCTTACTCTGGCAGAAGATTTAATATCCTTAATTAGGGGATCTCAATCCCACCCAGACAGGGCCTCTCAGCCCCCAGAAAAGAGACCTAGAGCAGAGCCCCTCGAGCCTGTGTCCTCTGATGATTCTGCGGAAGACTCAGATATTACAGACCAGCCAGAGGCTCCTTTCTCCAATTTTGAGGACTCAGATGCTGAAGAATCCATTCCAGCTGCTTCCCCACCAGAAGAATTCTCCTTTGGGGAAACCTTACATGCCATGAGAGAACATTTCCAATGGCAGGAACAGGATTTTTCAGACTCTAGAAAAGACTTAGGACTTTTCTGCACCTACCACAACACAGGCCCTTAGCTATACCTCCTGTCCTCTCTGTTGTGGACGATGCATTTAATGATGTTTGCACTGCACCAGATTCTTTACCTCCAGCACCTGCCAAACCAGATAGATTTTACAGGGTGCCAGACACTCATCACCTATACAAGGCCCCTCTTGCAGACCCCGAAACTATATCCCAGGGCCCTAAGGCAGTAGCCTCAACCACAACAAAACCCTATTCCTTCTGAAAGGGAAGCCAGGTCTTTAGACAGATGGGGCAAAAAGGTTTACACCTCTGCTACTCTCTCAGCTAGAGCTTTAAACTGTCAGTTTCACATGATACAATACCAAGAGTTTATGCTTGATCAGTTAACTAAAAAGCTATCCTCTGATGACGCTATAGATAAGAAAAATCTATTAGAAATGGTAAATAACATACAACAGGTTAGTAACCATTCCTTAAAATGTGGCTATGATGCACTGGAGGCTTCATTTAGATCAGCCATGACTGGCACAGTGATAAGAAGACATGCATGGCTGAAGGAACAAGTTTTACCGGATCATGTTAAAGCTAAGTTATTAGATGCTCCTATGGATAAGACCAGTTTGTTTGGTACACCTGCCCAGCAGGTAATGAAGAAAATGGAAGAAAAGGCAAAATCTGTACAAACGGTTAAAGATTTCTTGCAGGTTCAGCCCCCAAGGTTTAGCAGGAACTGGCCTGCCAAAAATTGGTCCTTTCCTGACTCCACAAGATCCCAAAGGGGCAGGAATAGACGTTCCAGAGGCAGAAATCAAACCAGAGGGGTGCCTACAGAGGACGACAGTGGCAAGGTAATAACAGAGCCACAGGCACAGCCACTACCACTACAACAGGGCAATCACAGTGACTTGATTCTAACTCCGCCTACCAAGGAACAAATAGCAGCACCCTTAGGCGGAAAATTAACCTTATTTTCAAAGAACTGGCACTATATCACAAAAGACAAGTGGATTTTGCAAACCATAGACCAAGGTTACCGGTTCCACTTCCACACTATACCAGTCAAAAGAGGAATGCCAAACCTACCTCCAAATCAAAAAACAGAAGCTCTACAGCAGATAATAAAATTAACAAAGATGAGAGCTGTGGAAAGAGTACCAATAACAGAACAAGGCAAAGGATTCTACTCCAGACTATTCCTAGTTCCAAGAAAGGAAAAAAGCTGGAGACCTATTCTCGATCTGTCCACCTTAAACACATACATCATTGTCCCAAAATTCAAGATGCTGACCCTACAGCAACTTCTTCCCATGCTGGGCAAGGAGTGTTGGCTGGTAACTCTAGATCTCAAGGAGGCATACCTGCACGTCCCCATTCGACCAATTTGCAGAAGATACCTCAGATTTCTTGCAGGATCAGAGCACTATCAATTCTCAGCATTGCCCTGTGGCTTATCTACTGCCCAGAGTATTCACAAAATGCCTGGCATCAGTAATCGCCCACTGCAGACTACAGGAATCCAAATTTATCCATACCTGGACGACTGCCTGCTACAAGGGGACAACAAAAGCAAGCTGACAACAGATTTACAAAGGGTCATTTACTTGCTACAAGCACTGGGATACACAGTCAATTTGCAAAAATCAAGGCTGATTCCATCCCAAACGAGGACATTCTTGGGCGGAATTGGACACAGTAAAACAAATGGCATTCCTAACTGCAGAAAAACAAAAGATCTCCCTCTTTACTTCTTGGCACTAACAAACCACAGCAAGCTAACAGCAAGAAAAGTTCTGCAGGCCTTGGGCTTCATGGCATCATGCATAATCTTGGTTCCACATGCCAGACTGCATATGAGAAAACTACAGTGGTACCTAAAGAATTTATGGTCCCAACACAGGCACAGCCTAGAAACAGAAATTCCACTAATTCCATGCCTAAAACAGGAGTTCCTATGGTGGGCTCAAGCATGCCAGTCAAACCCAGGCTTACCCTTTCACAAATATCAAGCAAGCCAAACCATCACAACAGGCGCCTCAGACCTAGGATGGGGGGCTCACATGCTGGACAAATGCGTGCAAGGATTGTGGACGCAGGACCAACTTCACCTGCACATCAACCTAAAAGAAATGCTGGCAGTAAAACTGGCAATCCAAAAATTCAGACCATTTCTCAAAGAAGGCCATTTGATGATAAGGACAGACAACACCACAGTCATGTGGTACATCAACAAACAGGGAGGCACTCCTTCATACCCCCTATGCAGAATGACTTTGGACCTTTGGAACCTGGCACTCGGCTACAACATCCAGTTACAGGCAATGTTTGTACTGGGAAAGGAGAACACTCTAGCAGACATGTTAAGCAGAACCACCTCGGATGCTCACGAATGGATGCTACACCCGGACATCTTCAAGACCATCGCAAAGAAATGGGGAATGCCACAAATAGATCTATTCGCTTCCCCTCTCAACCACCAGCTCAAAAAATTCTGCACAAGGACATTCCATCCACTTGCATCGAAAGTGGATTCGCTCTCCTTCAGCTGGAAAGGCCTGACAGCATATGCATTCCCACCTCTTCCCTTGATACACAAGGTATTACTAAAAATCAAGGAGGAACGTCCAAGGATAATCCTGATAGCTCCAAACTGGCCAAGACAACACTGGTACCCATTGCTGAGGAGCATGTCTCGGGACAAAATGTGGTCAATACCCCTGATGCCTTTGATGTTAACTCAGAACAACTACAGCATCATGCATCCAAACCTAAAAACGTTGCAGCAGACTGCATGGCACATCACATAGCAGCAACTATTCCAGATCTCTCCCAAAGGATTAAAGACATTATACTTGAAGCCCGCAGACCTTCAACAAGAAGGAACTATGCAGGGAAATGGAAAAGGTTTGTCATTTGGAGTGCTGAAAGAGGGAAGGATGTGTCGAATATAGATATGGCTAACATTCTGGAGTACTTGGCAGAGCTTCTACATACAGGCCTGTCCTATTCCTCCATCAAGATACATGCATCAGCTATTTCAGCAGAATACAGCTTTGATCCACCTGTCTTCTCACATCCTCTACTCAGGCAGTTCCTCAGAGGGATCAAGAATGTAAAACCTCCTAGGAAACCACCTCTGCCAGCTTGGGATTTGAACTTTGTGCTAGAAAAGTTGACACTGCACCTTTGAACCAGCAGCAACAGCAGACCTACAGCATCTTTCATGGAAAACTGCTTTCCTACTGGCAATAACCTCAGCAAGGAGGGTTTCTGAACTTCAGGCCCTAATGGCAGTACAACCCTTCCTAATCTTCCACCAAGACAGAGTGTCCATGAGGACTAATCCTACATTTATGCCTAAGGTGGTATCCAGAGTGTCCCTAAACCAGGCAATCCACCTACCTACCTTCTTCCCCAACCCACAAAACAGAGGGGAAAGAATGCTGCATACCTTGGATGTACACAGACAGTTACGCTACTACCTGGACAGAACAAAAGTAACAGAAAAACTGACCAGCTTTTTGTAGCCTATGCAACAGGAAGGGAAGGAAAAGCAATTTCCAAACAGACAATCTCCAAATGGATAGGAAATTGCATACGATTCTGTTACTCCTTCCATGGAAAACCAATTCCACAGAACATACGACCTCATTCTACAAGAGCAACAGCCACTACCACAGCCTTCTTACGAGGAGTGGCAACCAAGGACATTATTGAGGCGGCTACTTGGACCTCCGTGCATACATTTGCCAAGCATTATAATTTACCTCTGTATTCCAGATCCCGAGCAGGGTTTGCCACTGCTGTACTGCAAGGGATCCTAACCACACCATAATCTATTCTTCCTCCTCCCTTAGTTGGCTATGGTATTCTACCCAGTTGTTATGACTGCAGATGCATCCATGAAGGACATAGTACAGTTTTGTACCTACCATAAATGTAGATGTCCGAACTGGATAGCATCTGCAGTCAGGATTACCCTCCCTCCTTCCCCTCTGTGGTACTCCTAGGGTATTTACCCTCCTAATAGCTAGCTGGTGGGGGGGGGGTCTCTTATGGTGTATTTGTTTGTATATATGTACATACATGCTTATTTTTTGTGTTTGCCTTCTATCCTTTGGGAAACATTGGCATTTTACCCAAAATTTAGCCTTCCAAGAGGGCAACTGGCATCTGGGGCAAGAAACACTGAAGAAAATGGCGTCGGCTGATGCCTTTATACCCGAAGACCAGCAGAGATGACGTCGGGTGAAGTGCGACATCAGCCGAAGCCGGACCCGGACTTTGGAATCCGGCCGACCGAAGGGCTGCCTGACGACAGGACAACCCAGTTGTTATGACTGCAGATGCTATCCAGTTCGGACATCTACATTTATGGTAGGTACAAAACTGTACTTTCTTTTACTGTCCTGTGGTATTTTCTGTAGTTGTGGTACTTTTTGGTGTTCCTGTTATAGTGATTGTGTTTTTTTTTTTTTTTTTTTTTTTTTGATTATTATTGTGATTATGATTATGAACAAGGGCTTCAGAAACTGCTCCATAAAATCCCGTTCCGGGATACCTATGACAGCAGCCACTTCTCCCTTCTTCTCCGCCTTTGATTTTGATAGTAAAAGTATGGAGAGAGCATTTGTATAAGACTGAAATTGAATTTGGTGTTATTACCCCCCCCCCATGTCTAGGTGGGTTAAGTTGTCCTCCTGACTCCATCAGAGAAGCTCCTTTTCACATGCAGGTTTCACAGCTGTTGTCCTTTTTAGATCTTCATACTTTGGCACCAGTTGGATTGGATCCTTTGGTGCCAGCGATGAAGTATCTGACTCACTCTATTCCGATTGCTTTGGAGTCATTGGAGTGTTGGTACTAACCAATTCAACGCCTGGTCTTTGCACCGTTTTGTTCAGTACAATTTATGGTGTTTGTGTCATCGACTTTCAAGGTGTCTGCTCCACTCTGTATTGGCATTGTCTGGTCTGTCTGCATTGATGCCTCCATCCTCAGTATCATTGATGTCTACCTCTATACCATGCCAGTATCAGCCCTAAGTCAGCAGATTGGGCCTTCATGTTCATGTAGAAGATCATCCATATGCTTGTATGGCTGTCACACAGGACAGTTGGTTGAAGAGCATAATATCCATAGTCTCATTCTATTTTCATCAACCCCAAGAATGTTGTTACTGCTCCTTATGGATGTCATTACTTGAAAGAAGACAATGCTGTGGAATATTGCAAAAGCTCTTACAAAGCCAGAGCCATCAAGCTGGTCCCACTAAACTTAAGTGTCCAGAATTTATTTCAGATTCTTTTTAGTTTCTCTGGAAGTCAGAAGACTTCAGCACTATTCTAGACTTAAGTGGCATAAACCAGTATGTAAGAAAGATACAATTCCATATCACTCTGGAATCCATTCTTTCCTGCTACTAAGAGAGTGATTGGATAGGCTTTGTAGACCTTCAGTTGTGGGAGTAGAGAGGCCATGAGGGTATTGTAGTGAGTAGTGCCCTTACAGTGCTTTCTTGTAGCAAATCATTGCTCATTCCAGGACTGATCAACTGTCCGACACACAGGCTCAGCAGATTGATTCTGATTTCTCAGGAGTGGTCCCTCAATTCATCAGTAGCTCATACACTATTTTGTACTGGTGCCAGCATTGCTACAGTCCGCATAGACTACTAATAGCAAATGCAGTCGACTACTAGCAGTAGATGCAGTAACTGTTTTCACCATCATCCCTCCATAAGGACAGTCCTCAAGGAATGCTCTAGTCTGTCATTTGCCTTGGTCTTTTCTAAACCTTTCCTCCTCTTCCTTTTTATTATGAAATTCTTCCAGAAAGCAATTCTGTTGAAGGCTTCAGTAATCCTCATGGTCAGGGCAAATTCCTTTCCCTAATGTGGCCTCGCCTCAAGAAGCAGCCCTTGTTTCTATACCACCAATGCTGTCTTCTATCTCATTTATCCATTGAGACTCACCCAGCTATCCAGTCCTTTGAATTAACTGCATGGTTTTGCCAGTTCTAATGATGGCCTGAGAAGGCTTGAAAATCCATCCTGTATAGACCGGATTGTCTTAATCCTGCAGAAGGAATGTTTTCTTGAACTCTCTAAAAGCAAACGAAAAAGGTTTTCCATCTGGCCTTATCACCAAGGTTTGGATCCCTTCTCAACTTCTGTCCATTTGGATTTCCACTTTGCTTCATCTGTCTTTAATTCCCAATACAGTTATTCTACTATTAAGTCTCATCAGGCTGCAATTTCTGTTTTGTAAAGGGTTTTCCATCATCTTCCTTAGCAGCTAAAAAGGCCTATAACGCCTTTCTTAAAGGCATGTGTCTTCTGTAACACCCCCCCCCCCCCATTAAGGGTCCTACTTCTCCATGTGGCTTTAATGTTATGTTGAAGGTGTTGACACACCCTCCTGCTAACATCTTCCACTAGCTTGAAATTTCTTTCCTGGAAGACCTTATTTGGGATAGCGGTCCCTGCTGGAAGGATTAGTTTCAAGCCCTGTGGTCTTTTGCAAAGGAAGTGTCATTTCCAGTCTTTATGCTCAGACTTGCTTCAGAATTTTTTTCAACCATTCTATATACCTTAAACTTTTTTTCTGAATTACTCAAACTAGGGAGAGATTTGCTTCACACCTTGAATGTTCAGAGAAATTTGTTTGCTTTGGATTGGTTAAAAAAAGAATCAGAAAGGAAGGAAACCAATTTATTTGTATGCACACTGTAGCCTAGGATATATGGTCTTCAACGTAGCATTGACCACATGTCTTAGAGACGAACTATCCATAAAACTACTCTGGTAAAACTGAAGGCTTATTCCACAAGAACAATAGTAACGTCTTCAAGAATTCCTCTGTTGATATTTGCAGAGCAGCAACTTGGTCTATGTTGCAACCTTTGCTAAGCATGAGAAGTTGGATTTAATCTCCATGTCCAGGTCCCCCTTTGGGGGTGCCATTTTTAAGGGCATCCTGTTGAAGATATCTGGGGAATCCTTCCCATAATTCAAGTGGACAGATGGACTGATGCAGAAAACAGAAGGTGTGTACTTTAATGCTGGATCTTTATTCCTAATTATCCATCCAGCAGCCCATCTTCCATCTCCTTCCTTTGGATAGACCTAGTAGGTCTACTCTGAAACCCTTTCTCACTGCCATCTTCTTAAAGCCTACTCTGAAACCCTTTCTCACTGCCATCTTCTTAAAGCCTTTTTTCTCCCTGTATAGATGTTAAGCAGCAAATTGTATTTTTTGGAAACTGAAAGGGCAGTGCATTATTGGAGAAGGGAAGAAGTTCTAGTCCTTTGGAGAGAGGGAGAAATCAGTTGCCAGATCTGATCCGCCTATTGTCGAGTGTTTCATAATTTGAAGTGGATGGATTAAGGACAGTAAAGATCCAGTTGGATGGTGTTTGCACAGCCACAGCTTCTTTTTCCCAAAATATCTTTGCAAAACACTACAACTTAAACATAATTTCCAGATATGATTCATCCTTTGGAGCCACAACAATCAAGAGAATGTTTGTTTCTTTAGGACAGCTACCCTGGAGTGTAAGCTGGGCCCCCTGCCCTCAGTAATTCCTGTACTTGTAGTTACAAATTAAAATGTGAAAGTGAAGTGATTTGAGCTTGAGCTGTAGGAATCACCCCTCTATCAATTCCACTGCTATGTGCTCTGTAGTTTTATGTGGAATTTTCATTTTGTCACAATTGAAGTGAATGGAGCGAGTGGGATATCATGGAGTGTAGATGGAAATCTGAGAGAGTTTTATGCAGTAAAATATAACACTGGAGGTTTGCTAATCTCAGTTGTGCATTTGGAGCTCTTCTTAATAGATCGTGTTGTGATTGAATTATCTTTAGCTTTCATTTATATGCAAGGGTTTCTCTTGCTTCTGTGCAAAATGCAATAACGGCTGATAAAGCAACATACTCTTGCTTCCATTCATTTAGGCTGATGTGTATCATTGTTTTTCAAACAGTTTTTTGCTGCATTTTTCTTTATTTCACTGTAGGTTTTCTGACATGGTGAGAGATAAATCACTGCGCACTTCTTGGAAGAGGAAAATGAAGGAGCGGGAGGAAAAGCAGAGGACAAAGAGCCTGGCATTGCAGCTGCAGGAACAGCTGAAACAGGAAAAAGAGGCAAGTGAAAAAATGCAGAAAATCTCAGCATGTTTAACCTCTCCCATTCTGGATGCCCTAAAGAGAAGAGTGGTTGATGGTGTGCTACTTGAGCTGAATGGGGAACGAAATGTATTGATTTTCTTAGGATCAAAGTATACTGTCAAGGAGCTGTTGAGTAGGTTTGTCTTTGCATCCTGACAATTTTATTTGGGTGGCAGGATCTGCCCCCTTTGTACAGAATTATGTTTTGTCTTGATTCTTGATTTTTCACTTTTGTTCGAGAATAGATGATATGATGCATGATTCTTTTGCAGTGCCAGTAGCTAACTTTAGGAGCAGCTATTCAGAAAAGAGCAAGACTGCATCTTTGGTGCAGCTTTCATCTCGAGGTGGGGGCAGATTGCTTGTCACTCAGCAGGTACCTTTGGTGGTTGGTAGAAGTCACTGAGGAGAGAGGAAAGAAGGCATTGTGATGAACACTGAACTAATTCATATACTACTTTTACAAGATGACTTGCATGGCATGTGTGGTTTTGAGCTCAGTACAGAAGTTTTGCCTGGGATTAAGCCAGATCATGTACAGTAGTTTGTGGGTTGCAAAAAGAGGGTGAGAGAGGTTGTTAGGGGAGAGGTGATGAATTTTGGACAAGACAGATGACTGTGATTTTAAAAAAGTGATTTTATTGCCAGTAGAGAGGTGTTTTCAAGCAAGTTTTAGTTATCCTTTGAATGATCACCTTTTCTTATAACATGAGTGGAACATTCTTATGCAAAAACTAGATTTTGCAAAAAGTGCACTGTTAACCAGTACAGAATATTTCATTTTTTTTTTTTTGCAAAATTAAGAAATAAAAGTTTTTCTATCTAGAATTGTAGTTCTCTTTTTACATATTTTTTAGAGGTTTTCCCTTTTTTTCCTTTTTAAAGAACACAGAAAAGAGGGGCAGATGATAGACCACTGCATCAAATTTTATGTAGGGTTATTATTGGCTAGATGGCACTGTAGGTTAGAAAAGTGGCAGACTGAGCTGTAGTTGGTGCAGTAATGGTATGGGGCAAAACGTGAAATACTGGTCATCAGTGTTTAATTCATGTGTTGTAATGCACTTAATTCTTACAGGGGGGGTGGGTAACTGTCAGTGGAGCTGTAGCATTTTTTTTCAGTTCACATATTTGAACCATGTTATGGGTACACTTCCATTAATAGAAAAAAAAGTAACAGTTTCATTTTTTTCATGCATTATGTGTGTGTTCTTTTTTAACAATTATTTACTTCAGTATTACATTACTCAATGACTTCCATTTAAATTTCACTCCTCCTCTTGAGTATTATTCTGCATATATTGTTTCCACAAATTCCATTTTTCTGTCTAACTTGATCCTTTTCTTTTCCAAAGATTTCACATCCAGTTCTTTTATCTCCTTTACAACATCAGTACTTAATCAAAATTTAATAAAACATAACTTTCTATTTTTTATTTTATTTTACATTTGTTTACAGGGAAGGTCCGACTGAACAAAATGTCCTTGTAATTTTCTAGTAATTGCTTTTTGGCAGCTGTTAGCATTAAAGTTGGTAAAGCTACACTGTGGTTAAGCAGTTCAGATCCTGTATTCCAGTACAAAAGAACAATTTCCTTAGTCATTTTCTCCCGTGTAACCACAAAATCCAGCAACCAAAACTGGAAAAACGAACAAAAAAAGCACAGCAGTGTGTAGAATCCCAGGACACAAGCTTTAATGAATATAAGCACTTTCATCCGGTATAAGAACCAGACTTCTTCAGATAACTTTATCTGCCCTACTTATACCACATTTGAAATACATCATGGTCCAACAGTCAATGAATCTCTAAAACAATGATAAAAAATGCAAATTGCAACCTGCAACCCTAATAGTAACTCTTTGTTTACCTAAGTCTTTAAGCATGTAAAAAAAATGTTTATATATATAAAAAAATATATATATATATATATATATATATATAATGTATATAGAACAAATATATGATAAACTATTTATATGCTTATATTGTAAAATTATCACTAGAGAAAAATATGACGTGGGGTATGGACAATGTACAGCTTTTACCTCAGACTCCAGAGTACTTAAAGAAAGGGACCGTTATTGAAAGGTGCTCAAAACTGAAAGTTTGGCCAGTGGTGTAAGTAGTGTACAAGTTGATCTGTAGCACTGTGGGTTTGGTGCTGGGTAAGGATGAGGAACATGATATTTACTTTCTTCCAACACAAACAAAATGCTTTACATTTTGGATCTAACACTCCCCATACTGTTGTACTAATGGAGATTGTGTAAGTTAAGTGAAATGCTGCAGCATAATTTTCTGCGTTGACAAACCTATAATGTTCCCTTACTTACCAGATTTCTTTGTGTATGCACACACGTGTGTGTGTGTGTGTGTGTGTTTGTATGCTTGAGAGTGCACACATTGTGTGTCATGTTTAGAAAACAGCACGCTAGACGCTGAGAGATGAGATCATAATAGTTTATTGTAACATACCAGTTTTGCTGCTTATGGCAGTTTCTTCAGTGTAGAAGTTTATATAAGCCAATTTGTCTTTCATAACCTCACAATCCATATAAAATCCAGGAAGTCACAGCTCAGCGTTAAATGTGTTCCGTTATTTCAAAAAATAACCAACTGTATAGTTCTTCACCAGGGAGAAGATATCAAATTAAACAAAAATTATAAACGCTCAGTAGAACCAAATGGTGATAAAACAGCAAGGAAAATAGTTTATATTTTTACCATCATCTGTACAATACATTAATATTATTTTGGAAAATGAACTATTAATGTATACCCAATCAGCCTCACTAAGTGAGTCAAAATCTAAAATTAAACAGACTTATAAATGTCCATTTAAACCAGGTGAAAATAGGTCTGTAGTAGAAACAATCCATTTTTTTCCAAAATACTATAGAGATGTTTTATAGATTAAATTATTATTACTATTTACCCTAGCTACATGTGGTGGTGCTGCGGTAGCGTTGCCGCCTCACAGTTAGACGTTGCCCGTTCGATTCTCAGAGCGTCTTCTGTGTAGCAACATGCGTGAATGGGTGTTCCTTCGTTGAAGCTTGTGCGTTAGGCCCGGCAAGCCAGTACGTAAAAATCTACTGCCAATCATTAGTGGACCGGAGTTCCGCTATGGCGACCCCTAACCGGGAAAAGCCAAAAGAGACAAACAAACCCTACCTACACTAATAAATGCAAAATACATTCTGGATATTTCAATGAATGTATTCCATTGATTGACTGTAAAGTACACTTCTATTTTTTTCTTGCATTGGATGTTGCTAAGATGAGCAAAAATTCATTCCCTAAAAGTAAAAGTTGTGTAGAATAAATGATAAAGAACAAATAACCGGATGGATCCCCTAGCTGTTTATGTAATTAGGAATCAAATATAAAAAATACCTTTGCTTTTCTTTGTAGAAAGTGAATTGGATTCCAATGCATAACCTACAAAACATTTGCCACAAGGTACACAGCCTAAAATCATATTAGATGTTTTAAAATAAGTACGTGGGCTGTATTCTGATTTGTAGTGTTGTGATTGCTAAATTTACATGTGATGGGTATTACCTGACAAAATGTTTGTTAATATCAGTTTATATTAAACACAGTGGCCATTCTAATATTGGAGGGCTTGAGGCAGGTCTGGCTATGTGATCATTTTAAGCCTTGACATTAAGTAAAATCCTTCTTATTATAGCCCCTGTGCTTAAATCTATGTGTTGCATCATTAGGGGACTTAGTCTAATCGGTCTTTGAGCTACAAGTCCTTTTCATTCTCATAAATTGTGATTTGAGCATATTCTAAGTTACTGGGGGGCGGGTTAACAACTACCCTTTGGCAAAAAAGTACTTTTAGAAGAGCGTTTCCTATAAATGCTTGTCAAATAACCATATCCATTTTATAATGTTATGTCCAAAGTCAGTCTGCCTTAAATCTACATTTGTACTAAATATGATGCCAAAATACTTTGTCATTCAAAAATTCATTAAGTTGCGAGTAAGTACTCTGCCATTTTGTCCAGCAATCCTCTAAATACGGTCACCGCATACCTAGTTGTATCAAAAAGTTTGTCCATATTATACACATACTTGGCCTCAAAGTACCCCATAAAAATATCTGCATGGTTGGGTACAAAAGCTGCACGGGGCCTTTGATTTGTAAAATGTGCTCTCAAACTCATTTTTATGCAGAGCCATCTCTGTAAGCTGGATTAAAAAATCGAAAGTATAGATTTTTTTTATAGCTAACAATCCATCCTGTCGAATAGAGGTGTATAATGAATTTATATTGAGTACGCAAGGAACAAGATTACAATGCATTATATCTGATAGAAACCTTATGTGTCTTTTTATGTGATATAATAGAAGTTAGTGGTTTTGAACATTTGTTCAAGAAAATAAGAGAAGTTCCGGTTAAAAAAAAACATGGTCATGTACTGTATGTCATCCAGGTGGGCAGTTTATATCTGTGTTATCTTGAGTAAAATATAACAAAAAAAAAAAAACAGTATGTGATGCAGTGTTATGTGCCATTAATTCAGCTTTCAAACCATCAGATATAATTTCCAGTTCTTCATTATATTTTAAGAAGTTCTCTTATTTATTTAAATGGGTGTGGGGTAATTTCATAGGTTCATACTAGGCTATCTGCCCTAGGGCATTTATAAGCCTAGCCAGAGTTGTGTGGCTTTCACCACCCCTTAGGTTGAAGAATACTATACCCATTAGTTTGCCGTGCCTCTGTCCAGCAGTGATACAGAGATGATCCCCGAGGTAAACCTACGATCTCCCATCCACTGGTCAAGATTCCTCTTGAACAGAGACAGCGAGGTGCTCTGTCTCACATGGACCGGGATTCTGTTCCACAGCATAGGGAGTCTCTGGGTGATGAATCTGTCCATCCAGCACGTCCTATTTATATCCGCGTTGAGGTTTGTCTCTTGCTCTTGTGGCTCTGGTGGATTTGGATTTTTTGAGGTGGAGCATGTCCATTAATTCCAGGTTGGACATGGCCTTGTATGTCAGGCACAGGTCACCTCTGAGCAGACTGTATGCGACTGAATAGAGCTGGAGTTTCTTCAGTTGGGCAGCATATGGCATATTTTTGAGCCCCTTTATCCTTTTGGTGAGGATCTTTTGGGGTCTTTCCAGTTGCTGCAGGTGTCGGGTAAGATACATTCCGAATGGGGCATTGTACTCAATCATTGGTCTCTGATAAGTGAAGAGTGCAGGGGAACAATGACCTCCCTTGATCTGGATGTGAATCCCTTCATAATCAGGTGGGCAATGTAGAAGGTCCTCCTAACCACTTGTGTCAAAAGAAAGGTTACTGTCAACTTGGGTCCCCAGGTCCCTGATAACCTCTTCTGTGCTTAATGGATTGCCACCTATGTGGTAACTTGGGGTTACCTTGTTTTTACCAAAGGGTATGACTATACATTTTTTGGTGTTTAGCTTAAGGCCATGGCTCTGGCACCAGTTATCCGTTTCTATGAGACACCTCTGAAGGATATCTGTGTCTGATGGATTTTCAACTATGGCGCCCAGTTTGCAGTCATCTGCAAACTTTGTCAGCCACAATCCTCCTATGTTTGCCTGCACTTCGGGGGCCCAGGACTGAGCCCTGTGGGACACCACTTGTGACTGGCTTGGAGTCTGACATGGCACCAGCAACTCTAACCCTGTGGGTTCTGTCCTTGAGCCAGTTTGCAACCCATCTTGTGACATATGAGTTTACATTTAAGCTGTTGAGCTTTTCTATGATACCCGAGTGGGGTATTGTGTCGAAAGCTTTTGCAAGGTCAAGGTAGGCTGTGTGAACTGCCTTACCCTCATCAATGGCCTTGGTGACTGTTTCAAAAAAGTCGACCAAGTTCAAGAGGCATGATTTGCCCTTGACAAAGCCGAATTGGGTAGGATCCGATGTCTGTAGGTCCCCTATGTCTTTATTTATGAGTTCCATTATGATCCTGTCCATAGCTTTGTAGACCAGGCTTGTTACTCTTATGGGGCGGTAATTACCAGGGTCTGTAGAAGCACCGCCTTTGTGGAGTGGGACCACAGTTGCCGTACGCCACTCTTTGGGTACGTATCCTGTGGTAAGGCTAAGATTAAACAGCAGCCTTATGTGTGGGTTTAGTTCCTCATTGAGTTCGTGTAGCACACAGCCGGGGACACCATCCGGTCCCATTGATGCTGTGTTTTTAGCTTTAGAGAGAGCAGCTCTCACCTGGGCATTTGAGATGATTGGGACGCTACACTCTGCTGGGATAGATATTTCTCCTTTTGGGGGGGAGGGAGGGGAGAAATTTTCACTGAACCTGTCTGCCAGTATGTTTGCAATGTCTGTGGGTTCAGTGATTTTTGTATAATTTTGGACTAATTCTGAGCATATCTGGGAGTTTCCATCCAGATTTCTAACATAGCTAAAGAAGGCCTTATGATTGTCTTTTGAGTCCTTGGCGATTTTTCTCTCAAAGTTGGCCTTGGATGATTTTATGAGTGATCGTAGTTTTTTACTAGTATTGTCTTCCCTTTTAGGGATTTTGCTCTCTTGTAGTAGCTTTCTCTTCTTGTTGTAAAGTTTGTTTATGGCTGGGGTCCACCAGATCTGGCGCTTGCCTGTGGTGGAAAGGGTCTTGATTTTATTTGGGATTGCTTGATCCATGCAATCCTGGAGGTGCTCGTAGAAAGCATTTGTAAGGGATTCAGCAGCGTGGGTTATGGTTTCCAATGGCTCAGGGGCCTTGAAGGATACCACACCAGTCTTAAGAAGTGTGAAGTTGGCTTTTGAGAAGTTCTTCACTGTGGTCTTTTTTGTTGGGGGTGGGGGCGGGATGTGGATCTCCAGTGAGATTAGTTTATGGTCTGATCTCACCAATGAGGGATATACTTCCGGTGTGGAGCATTTTGTCCCCATGTTTGTGATGATCAGGTCTAGTATATTTTCACCTCTTGTGGGAATGGTGACAAGTTGTTCCATAGCATTTGAGTTTATGAACTCCAGGAACCTTTGTGCTAGGGTATTGGGGCTTGAGTAATGTTCCCAGTCTATGTTTGGGTAGTTGAAGTCACCCAATATGATGGTGTTTGGAGAGTTATTTATACTCTCCAGTGTCTTCAGGAAGGCTGTGTGGGATTCCTGAGTTTGAGGGGGTGGCCTGTAACATGCTACAAACTGTAGAGCAGTTTTGCCTATGGTTAATTGCACCTGAATGGTCTCTGATGCTTCGTGAGTTGCCACCAGCCTGGAGGTGTGGGTATCCTTGATGAATATGGATACACCCCCTCCTTTTGTGGTACGGTCCGGGTTTTGGGGCCAGAACGCATGATATGAGGTAAAACCTGATAGTGCCGGGGTGCTCTCAGGAGCCTTGAACCAGGTTTCAGTCACAACACAGACATCGATGTTCTCCATACTGAGGAGGGCTTCGAGGGCGTGCATCTTGAGATTTAGACTTCTGGCATTGAGCAGCATTACCCTTTAGTTTTTTTCCATTATTGTTTTCTAGGGCGGTAGATTTAGAATTTGAGCTTTGTCTAAAAAAGGCACTATGGGGGTGGCAAGAGCCTTTGCCAATATCCGGAAACCCGGGGGTGACAGGTGCAAGCCGTCCCTTGCGAAGCAGCGTGGCTTGTCAAGCATGTCATTCCAGGCAGACAGACATTGGATCCCCTTAGAATGACACCAGAAATTAAGCCAATTATTAAAACTGATCATTTTGTCTCTGTATTGTGGCATCATTCTTGGTGAAGGTAGGATACTGGTCAGGGTCATACCAGCCTGGGCTACATAATCTGAGAGCTCCTTTATGTCTCTTTTCATGTAGTCCAGGGAGAGGTACGTCTCGGGTCATTCACAGCGGCATGGACAATGACTGAGTCATACTTGTACTTGCTGTGGAGTGACCTGAGTGCTTGTGTTATGTGGCGGATTCTAGCGCCCGACAGGCAGCTTACTGTGACCCTCTCCTTGTTCAGTCTGGTGAGTGGGACGTCAGTGTCTCTGACTATGGAGTCACCTATGACAAGTGTGTCTGGCATTGTGTTTGGCCTTAAGGGCTGTGACTGATTTGCACACTGACTTTGTGATCTATGTGTTGCTTGTGTTATGTCATGAGGTGGCAGTTGTTTGGGTGTCTGCTTTGGAGGCCTCTGCTGTTTTGGTAGATTTTTGATCAGTGCCTCCAAGTATGTCTTTGTGTGTTTATGCGTTTGATTTGTAGTTGTGATAGTTCTATGTGAGACTGGGTTTATGGTGTGTGTGGTTACCTTCTCCTCCTGTCTGGTTTTGCCAGTCCTGAGTTGAGAGAGCTCAGCCTCCAGTTTGGCTATATAGTTGCATCTCTCGCATGTATTTGTGTTTTGTGGGAGGAGGAGAGGGTTGTCTGTGTACATGAGGCAATTGTAACATTGCCTCAATATTCCCAGATTCACCAGCTGAGCAGGAGAGGACACTAGCAACTGACCCTTTGACATGCTAAAAGAAATGAAAAAGTTTGTTGTGTAACTGAGTCAGAAAGGACCTGTAGGGAAGTGGGTACTCAAGGGGGTTTTAAGCTAGTGAAGTACTTTGTATAATATAGAAGTGCTTTACCTGACTAAAAAATGCTTTAGGAACAAGTGCTGAGCTTTACAGATAGAGAATAGACTGTTTAGATTACAAGTAGAGCAGTTCTAAGGGAAAAAATGAAGAGCAGTCTTTACGGAGACAGAAATAGTTTAGCCGGCGCTGCCCGATGGTGCTCTAGTGGCAACTCCGCGCTAAATGCAGAAAAGGCAATAAGTCAGTAGTACAGGCTAGCACACTTTAGTGGGCAGCCAAACAATTAAATTAAACGGCAAACAAACACTTTTCGACTTGAATTGGACTAATTTCGACTGAAATGTACTTTTAAGTGCAGATAATAAAAAATGCAGTAAATAACTATGAAAACAGTTAAAGCTTGCTCTAGGTAAGCAGTAGAAGGTAAAACAAATATAAAAAACAGCAGGATACTTAATCAGGAAAGCAGTCAAATAAAATGGCATCAGATTGTTTCATTATGGTAATGCTGTCTGTCCCATTTAACTACCCAGCCACCCCTATCAGTTGTAGTAACCACAGTGTGATTATCATTTTGTAATTCCCCACTAAATTAGTGATATTCGTCTATTGTCCAATTTACAAAAAGTCTCTCCAAAATTGTAAGCCCTTTAAAATACCTTTTCAGAATGTTTTAAAAGCTGAGCTATATGGATGACTAAAAAGTAGAATGAAACTAGAATGTTTCATTCTTTCTTCAGTAAACCACACTTTTAAATTCAGCAGCTTTATAAATGCTTTCACGTTTTTCACCATATCATAGTCAGCTAGTTTATGGAAAGACATGATTCAAAATCTTTATTTAACAAGTATCGCCATTTCTGCTTCTGCAGGAAGGTTTGTCCCAAAAAGCTGGTTCCAAAATCATGGATTGAAAGTAAATGCCAAGAAATGCATTATTGCAGTGTTAGGGAAGTCGTCTACCCTGGGGAACTACCACAATTACAATACACCCGTAAGAGCTGACCCATTAGTTTGGTGTTTAAGAACGTATATACAGACAACTTTTGACAAACGTATTCATTTTCGTAAGTAAGACTTTCTGTATTGCACAGCTTATACACAAAGGGATTGCCTAGAACTAGGGATGTCATTGCTGCCTTTTACTTAGCTTTGATTAGGCCACTCATTGAGTATAATGCCTCCTTTGGTAAGTATCTGTCCAGACACATAGAGTAACTGAAATGCCCACAGAAATGCCTATCCTACACTGACCGACTCAAACCCTGTTACCATACTCTGTATCCTATAGACTGACAATAGATGACCTGTGACTGGCATACAAGGCATCCGCTAACACAATATTTATGGACCTGCTAGTCAGGTAACATCAGAAATACTTAGTCTAGGGATTTAAACCTCTTCTGCAATGTCAGCAGAATGGTTTAAAAGGACAGGTGTATTTCACTAAGTAAACCACTGCTCTGAAACAGGTTTTCCATCTGTGTAAACCAAGCTCATTCCTGTCATTATTCAACCTTAACTTGTATCTGTGGATAGATTTACTCCAGGACTATCTATTGTATTACTAATGGACAGAGCCAGCTCCTAAATGCTCTATCCCATACATGGTTCCCCTCAAATTATGAACCAAATAAACGAAATGTCACAAAATAGAAAACATCTGAAGAAGTGTCTTAATTAGCAGAGACAAAAGCGCTTATCTGACTGTGATTTTAACTAAATAAACAGCTTTATCTGTGCATCAGCAGCTTGACTGTGGATTTTTTGTGAAGAACGATTCCTGCATAATACTGTGGTCCCTTGCTCTGCTTGTGCCCTGTTGTTTCCCTTTAAATTATCTATGGTATGATTCCAGTTATTCTTACTAGAGATGATGTATATTTATTGGCCATGAGATGAATTTGGTCAGTCGAACACCAGACATGATGGGTTAATTAAAGCACAAAACAGGAAACTGGCTTAGCTTAAAATGGCACGCAAAAGCAGCTAGTCTAGTACTTATACCGGTTTGTTAATTTTTTTAGAGGACATATTGATAATCAGGTTATTCTTGTCTGACAAGTTGCCATCTATACATTCAGTCCATTCTGAAATTCTTGCAAAGTGTTTTCTTACCTCTACCTCTTTTTATGCATTTTGTAAAGGGAAGTTAAGAAGGTTATTATTCTGTCCATTACTGCATTTATGGTGGATTCAGGTCAAGAACCAATAAATGTGTCCGTAATGGATGATACCCCCCCCCCCCCGTGGCAGTAAAGACTGACAAGATTTGCTTTGAATGCAGAAGAGAATGTATGTCAGTATGTCCCCATTTACTGTTTTTATGTCGTAAAGTGAAACGCACATTTCTGTGGTAGGGCCTGGAAAAGCATGTGTGTGGTAGATTAAATGTGTGTATATACACACCTGTCGATTTTTATATGTGTACACGCACGCAGATATTTACGCACATATAAGTATTTGTGTATGTTTTACTATCACAATTTTGAAGCCCACAGTCCTGGGATCATAATTTCAAACAGAATAATGAAAACCACAATTTCTAAAAATCTTGAATTCAGAATATCCGTACCAGTGTAAACCCAGGAGCAAGTGCTAACGTGAGTCTTGATGGAGAGGGACAAGTTCAGGAGTTCAATATTGTAGTTTTCAGCATATTGATCTTCTGTCATGGTGTCAGGATTGTGCAGTTCAAGATTGTCTGCTTCCAAGATTGTGATAGTAAACCATTTGTATACATTTATTCATGTTCAAGATTGTGATAGTAAACCATTTGTATACATTTATTTGTGTGTGTAAATATATACCTGTAAAAAATGAGATAGAAGGGACAACAGTGAAACAGTACAATAGCTTCAAGTGTCTGGGAGGAGTAATTGAGAAGAAGGTAAGTCTGAATGAGGAGGTATGAGCTAAAATCAGAAGTGCCACAACCAACTGGCACAGTGTCAGTCGTGTCACAGAAGGATGCCAAAAAAAAGCTCTAAAGTAAGGTGTACAAAACAGCTGTGCAACCAGTACTACTATATGGTACAGAAACTTGGGCAGTAAGGCAGAGCAGCTGTGGAAGTTGGCAGTGAAGGAGATGAAGGGCCTGAGATAGATGGTAAGATGTACATTGTGGGACAGGAAAATAAATCGGAGCAGAAGCCAAAGTAGCTCCAGTTGCTAGAGAAGATCAGAAAGCGCAGATTACTGTGGCATGGAAATGTACAAGAAAATGGAAGACTATTTAGGATAGACAGGAAAAACACAAAAGGAAAGAGAATGCCCAAGCCAAGAGGTGGACTGGTTATCTGAGAGAAGACCTGTGATAACATGACTGTCAAAGAAGGTAGGAGAATGACACCGAATTAGGAGAGGTGGTGACAGTTGACAACACCCAAACCCCTTATTTGTAATTGGGTAAGGAGTGGTGGTAATAAACGTGTGTGTGTTTGTACATATGTAATGTGAATGTGTTTACAACAGCCCAGAACACATGGGCAACCCAAGTGCACAGAAATACAACACTTAGTCCACAATTATTAAGCAGCAGAAAATAAGCTGAGCCATCAAAAACTGAGGTTTACCAGTAGAGATAACTCCCAAGTGGTAAGCCTAGCCAGCAAGGTTCCCTGGCTTTTGCCACTCATGGTTGCTCTTTACCTGCACCCCTGTCTAGCAGGGCCACCGATGTGATTCCCGGGGTGAATTTCCTATTACCCATCCACTCAACAAGATTTTTCTTGAGGAGTGCTGGTGACTAATTCTGCCTGACTTAGGTAGTTTGTTCCAGAGTATGGAAAGTCTGTGAGACAGGAATCTGTCCATACAGCATGTTCTGTGGTGATGAGGTTTAGGTCTCTAGATTGTGTGGCTCTGAGGGATTGGGATTTTTTAGTTGTAGCATGTCCAGCAGCTCAGGGTTTGACATAGCTTTGTATTTTAGGCAGAGATCACTTCAGAGTAGGCGATATGCTACAGAGTAAAGCCGGAGTTTTTTGAGGCGGTCACCGTAGGGTAACGGAGTCCCATAATCCTCTTTGTGAGGTATTTCTGTGGCCTTTCTCGCTGCTGCAGATGCCTTGTAAGGTACATTCCAGATGGGGCATTAAATAAGCAAGAAGGGGGCTGAAATTTACTGGAGACAATTTTTAGGATATAACCCATATAGCTAAGGGTACATGGGTAGTTAATAGCTTTAGATGAGGCTAAGCAGAAGTTTGGTGTGCAGTTTATCGACTACCTACCCTACCAGGAATTGATATCCAAGTATAGGCAAAGCGAAAGGGATAGGGAAGTGGTAATGGAAAGACCAATGCTGCTAGACATTTTTTATGAGTTTAAAACTGAAGCTGCTGTTCGGCATATAAAATATTGCATGAAATCTGAGAGTCTCTCTTCCCTATATCTAATCTCCTGACAGAGACTGAAAAGATGTTTTTTGTTACAAAGGAACAAAGGGTGGCCGTCTGCAGAGCCTCTCAAGTGTGCAACCAAGTCCATGCAAACCTTAAGAGAGTTTCCTCCGTAGATAGCAAATGCTGGCAGTGTGATGGGGGTAAACAGAGGGAACTGAGAATCTGCTTTCTTGGGAATGTAGCAAGTTGGTTTATTTTAAAAATTCCGTAAAGAGTATTTTGTAAGAAATGTTGTGGAACAAATTGTTAAAACTAAGGAAGTGAGTCTCTTGAGTTGACACAGAATATGAATTGTCTAGGCATAGTAAGGTAGACATTGGAGTTAAAAAGAGGAAAAAAAGAAATCTAGGATTAGCAAAAAGCTTTTTGTCATGAAAGTTTCTTTATTTTGGCATAGGATTATCGGCAGACTTGTTTCAGCAACTCACTGATTTCAGTAATGTGCATTACTCCACTCATTCAGCAAACATTTAAGTATGAAGCATCTTTGTCACAAACTGTAACATCATACATTAAACCATAAATGTGTCAGTGATTTCATTATATAACTAGCAAATGCAGCATTTTTACTTTTTCCACTCCACTCGCATATGCCATTCTGTTTTTATAATAACTTTGTTCTTTCAAGACTTGCATGCCAAGAAATTTACCGTATGATTGTAATCTTCTATTGTGTACCTATCTGAAAAATATATGGTGGATACCACAGAAAAGAAGTGAGAAGCTAGCACAGCTTGGAAAACTGAAATACAGCTCACTGCAACACACACAAGGAAGACTAAAGTGTTTAACCGCTTTTACACTTGTTAGACTGTCAGAAGAACACATCTTAGTGCTTTGTAACATAGTGCTAATGGCTTTCAAAGCTCTAAAACACTTTGTGCTCCTACCTTTTTTTCTTTTACTAGTACATCAGTGCAACTGAAGATCCATGTACTACAATGAATTATATTTGGATCTGTCCAATTTATAACTTGGAGGTTGTGTCCTTGACACTGATGGCAGGCTTTACCTTCCAAGCTTTACTCTTGAGGTGAATTTCTTGACGTCCATGTCGCAAACATATGACATCTTGGTTATGATTAGAGACCTGATCATAATCCTCTTAAAACATAGATACTTTATTGCTGGCTGCATAGTCTAAATTGTAGGAAGTTGTTGCCCACAGTGAGCTGTGCTGTTTGAATATAATTACCCATGTGGCTTTGGGCCTATATTTTCACATAATGGATGGGATAATAAACAAAGGCGGATGCTGTGAAAACAGGTCTGTTGATTGAGCTGATGCCTGAGTAAAGGATTTTTAATTGTATTTTTTGTTTTTTTGCTAGTGCCGGATTTTATCAGAAAGTCTGTACTTGTACATGATACGTGTGCGCACACAAACACACACACATCTACGTGTGTGTGTGTGTGTGTGTGTGTGTGTGTGTATATATATATATATATATATATATATATATATATATATATATGTGTGTGTATGTATGTGTATATATGTATGTATGTGTATATATATATATATATATATATATATATATATATATATATATATATATATATATGTGTGTGTATATACACACACACACGTAACTATACAGATGTGCATCCATACGTACAGTGTGTTATGTAGTGTGTGTAAGATGCACACATGCATTAATCACATACATACAAAAATAGACTTCATAAAGGTCAGGCTGCAGGAGTAGAAGGTACTGATGCTGTAAGCCAGGGGTGTCCAGCAGGTGGCCCAAGGGCCATAATCCATCCCACTGAAGCATTTTTATCTGGTCCTCAGCATGTCCTACAGTGTACTGTTTTGAATGGATAGATGCATGTTGGGCATGGTAAGGTGACCCCCAAACCTTGTATGGCAAGTGGCCCCTGAGCCAAAAAGGTTGGACACCCCTGTTATAAGCATTAGGCCTGTTGGAAAGCAGCATTTTCTCAGGCTGCTCACAACTCCAATTTTACACTGCTGTAAAAAAAAAAAAAAAAAAAAAAAAACTCCAGGTCTTTCCCACAACCAAAGTGTTTTGTTTACACACTGGTTTGCCCTAAGGTTCTTAAACACAATTTTCTGACATAATATTTTGCTTCAGGCAACTTTATTTAACCACCTTTAAGTCACCTTTCATTTTTTTGCATCATTTCTTAGCGGGATTGTTCTGTTTGTGTCTTAAGTAGTTACTGTGATTTGATTCCTGAAGTGTTCCCTGCCGCACAACTGGAACTCTTTAACTTGATTGAGCATCTCCTTTGATGTCCAGATGTATTGTATCTTAAAGTATTTAACAATGCCATGAGAAGGAGCCAGAAAAAGGCATTTTAGTGTCACAAAAGTATCGAGAAGGGTCCTTGTACTTCATCTTGGTCTCCTCAACCATAATTTTCTGAAACTTCAAACAGGGATTATAAGGAGCTAGAAAAATGTACAGACTGATGTCACAGCCCTTCATGCTACTCTTCTAAAAGCTTGTAAAGTTAATAAAATGGAACAAAATGCAGATGGAGAAGTGAAAAACTCTATGCTGATTTTGTTTTTGAGCACCCTGCTTCTTTAAGTATCCTGTATCTGATGCAACAAAAAGTTTTGGCTCTTTGTTTTTTTTTCCTCCCACTGAAACTTTTGTACAGTAGTACCTCAGCCTTCTGTAGTACCCACACTGCCGTCTCTTGCTTGGTGGACCCATATCCTTCTAGAAATGGAAACTGTGCCAGATTGGTCATTACTAGGTCATTTGAGAGAGAATTCTAAACTGGACATTGGACCCATTAGTACCACTCAACTCAGTGTCACTGTGCAGACTTTGGCCCCATTAATAACTCTCATCCTGACAGTGATTCAGCTGATGGTGCTGTAGGTACCAGCCCAAATGACTTTAACCCCACCAACATTGGCTTAGTTGATATAAATATTTACCAGATATTTGGCCTAACTGGTGTTAGTTCCACAGGAATATGTTCTGCTAGTACTTGTTTAATGTCAACAGGCACATTTTTGTGTGCAGGTAGTAGCCATCCCCAACTGGCACAACATTACAAGGAGGTAGGATTAGCTCACTCATTTCCTGTTATGCAGTCTGGTCTTCTCTACAGCAGTGGCCTTCTGCCAAGCTGTGTCCTCAAAGTTTCATCAGCTTGCCCTCCCTGTCACCTTCCCCCATTCAGTGCTGCTGCTTCCTTCTCTTGCTCATTTTGACTCTTGTCGCCTTTCTCCACCTGATGATCCTCCTGACCATTTACAGGCATCAGAATTACTGTCCACAGAATTCATTATCTGCGAGACCCAGAAAGTAAATGAAGCACATAAACCCCTCACAACAGTGAAAGCAATTCTCAAGGATGTATTTGATGAGGGGCCACCCTTCAGCAACAAGTGATGCTAAATTTTGCTTAAGTTCCAAAACCTGTGCTAGAGAGGAGTATTGCTAGAGAGGAGTATGGCTGAGTTAGGCTCATCACCTTTAAAAAGACTCCGGAAAGCCTGTCGGGTAAAAGAGCAGTCATCCTTGGGGGTTCCAGCCTTAGTTGACATTTCCAGTATATTGCTAATTACACATGGGAGCACCCTGATACTGTGGCCGTGCTTGTAGTAAAGAGGACCATGGATTTCACCCACCAGGAGTGTTTTCTGCTGCAGAAACTTTCAAGCCCAATTTTACTTTCTCACCAATGGCTCTAAAGGAGAACCATATTTCCCAGAATCTAGTTTTTTTTTATCCCCAAGAATGGGAATCATGGTCTCTGAATAGTTGAAGAAAGTGTATTTTTCCATCTTCTGCATTATCTGTGAGGTTATACAAGTGTATTTTTAGTGAGAACTTTTGGGTGAAGTCCAGCATTTCACAGAGTTAACTGAAGGCACCCTTAACTAATTTGTGCCTAGAGTATAACTCTTGCCCTTCATCTGCTCTCACCTTGAAAGCAGGTTATTCTGCAGCCTACCTTTTAAAGTTTTTTTTTTTTCCTCCTTTGGGACTTTTTACTGGCCTGCACTACTTCTTTAGGATGGTTCTTTCTTTTTATGCCCTACCCACTCTCTCCCCTGTCAGTTTTTCTCGAAGGCACCTCCTCTTTGAACCATGCCTCCCCATCAAATGACCTTTCTCCCGTAATGGGCACTTCCATCTGTCCCTGCCATGTCATCAGTCACACAAGCCACTAATTGAACCCAGATTAACTGGCCTGTAGTTGGAAGTTTATCCCTCTAAGCCAGTGGAGCTCCATACAACAGCCTTCCTTTTATGTCTTTCAAGTCTATTTGAGCAGTTAGTAAACTATAAAGATGCACATTTAGGATTACTGATATGCTCATCATATTGAGCTCTCTGCTGCATGTAGCCTTAGCTATATGGGTTATATCGTAACAAGGATATAACAGCCAGCCAGCTTCAAAGCTTCAGGGTACCTTATATGTGCCAAACTGTCAGCTCGAACTAAGCTGACCAAAAGACAAGTTTGGATGTACAACCCTTCAGAGCTTCACTACCGCTGAAGAGTACGCTCCTCTGAGACTTTCAAGGATCGACTTTTGACATATGCTTTCCTTTGTTGGGCAGATAGATTCCTTTTCAGGGGAACCTTCCTTTTCAGGGGAACCTTCCATTCTGTTGAGTTTGTTGATTGTTTGGTACTTAATTTTAAAGCTAGCAGTGTTGTATGTTAACAGATCGTCTCAAAACTGTAATTTACTTTTAAACAGAGCACTCATTTTTCCTGTCAGGTTAAAAGTAGTGTAAAGTAACA
The DNA here is from genome assembly GCF_019279795.1 of Protopterus annectens. Taxonomy (NCBI): domain Eukaryota; kingdom Metazoa; phylum Chordata; order Ceratodontiformes; family Protopteridae; genus Protopterus; species Protopterus annectens. The sequence continues at coordinate 1,164,086,971 of NC_056743.1, forward strand.
TTCTGTGGAAAATGTGATTTTTTTTTTACTGTTTTTTTTTTTTTTTTGCTAACTTTTGTGGGCTGATGGTGTTTACCAGCATTTGCTGTCTGTCTTCCCCAGGAAGGAGACAGCATTTTCAGCTTGACCATGGAACAGACTACTGGTCCCATGGTTGGTCCTTCTAGCCATTACAAAAAAAAGTTAAGCCAAACAGTCTTTGGGGGGGGGGGGGGACTGACACTGCTGGGGCCATTTGTTGTACCTCAGACCACTCCTCTTTTACCCCAGATCCCTCTGGTGAGCATTTACAGCAACTATGAACCTGGGGTTAGCGACGTCCTCTGGAGCTGTTGAGATCCCTTTGTTGTGCAAGGGAGAGCCACTCTTGTTGGTCCTGGGAGAAGGAACAAGTAATATTTCCATTCTATCAAAATGCTCCGCCCATCCCTGGGGAAGCAGTGGCTGCTATTAGTAACACTGTTGGCCCCATTTATCTTGTCAAAAGAAACTGAAACCAAGCATGTATCTACTCCTCTTCAAATTTATTTGGTTAGGAGTAGTGTACTAGGTCTGGCTCAGAGTTTAATTCAGGCTATTGATCCTTCTTGCAAACTATTTTCTGGTAAAAGAGTCTCCTCATTTTCTGAAGAGATTCAAGATTCTCAATCTGAACAGGAAGATGCAGGGATTTTTTCGTCCAATTTATGATTCGTGTGAGGAGAGTTCAGTTTCTGATTCTCTTTTTCTGAGGCTGTTGCTAAAAAATGCTAGTGTCTTCAGAGGGAGAATTCTGAGTTTTCTCAGTCCTTCAAAAAATACTGTTAGTTGTAACAGAAGGATTTTCCAGGGCATACACCAATTCCGTGTGCTTTAGAGGATTTGTGTGCTTGTGCTTGCAATTTTTCTGATGTTTGGCCAGCTACCCCTAAAAAGACAGATATGATGTGTAAAGTTGCTTAGTCTTTTAAATGTTTATACACTATTCCCAAACTTGACCCAGTATCTATAGTTGATCCCACTGCTATTAAGCACTTGGTTAATTCCAACCCTAGTCTTTCTGATAAGGATGGGAAAATTATTGATATGTATCGGAAAAATTGTATATAATCTGCAGCTTTGATTTTCAGAATTTTGAATAGTCGGGCTCATATGCTAGTTTGTTTTGACAAATTGTGAAAGTATGCAGAATGTTTTATCTTCAGTGTTTTGAGAGGTAAAATCTGCTTTAAATTATTTGGCTTCTTCTGTGGCTCACGTCACTACTTATGACACTGATACTACATTCAGGGCTATGGCCACTGTTACTTTTGAGCGGGTTTGCATGGCTGCATTCACAGAACCTCCCAGATTATGACAAAAATAGATTGTGTTTGAACCCTGTGCTGCAGAGGTGATCAAAAAATGTGATGAAAAGGACGAGCTGATCCAGGGAATCTCTAAGATTTTTGGTCCTCCTTTTTCAATTTTGGCAAAAAAAGTCTCTAACTTCAGGTAAACGGGTGTTTAAGACAAAATGGCAAAGGCTCCCAAAATAAGCCTTAAACCTCCCAAAATCAAGGACAGTCCAAAAAGTCTGAATGACTATTTAAGAGACCTTGTGACCTCCTCCTACCCTAGCCCCTTTTTTTCTTCCAGGAAGTCTGCATCTCCATTGTTGTCTCTGACAACAGACTGTTCCAGACAAATGGGTTCTGAAAATTATTCATCAAGATTACATATGGCAGTAGGAGGAAATTCCTCCTTTGCAGGGGGTTAATTCCTTATTTTGTAGATCAAATTGTATTCATTCCACCTGTTCTACATCACATGGTGTCCCAAGGAGCGATGGAACCAAATTCTCCTTCCTAGGTGGGGAAAGGTTTTTATTCAAGAATGTTTCTAGTGCCAAAGAAAATGTTTGGAGACCGGTTCTGGATCTTTCCTAAACCTGTTTGTGACTGGTAGTGAAGTGACATCATTTTGAATTTGGGCATTGTTACCTGGAAGCTTGAGGAACAGGCAACACTAGACTTAAAAGCTGCTTAATCATCACATTACTATTCAACCAGAATTCAGATGTTTCTTGAGGTTTTTTGTATCTGAATCACATTATCACTTCTGTGCCTTTGGACTATCCACTGCACCAAGAGTGCACAGTGTCCTGCTCCAATGATAGCTCATTGCAGGCTACAGGGTATTCACCTGTTTCATATTTAGACTGCTTGCTTATCTTTGCAGAGTCTTTTTTTCAAAGTGTTTGGAATCTCTCTCTTCTCAGTGAGAGATCTCTTGCACAAGGTGGAATTCCAGGAGAACATTCAAAAGTCTTCTCTTTCACACAGGATTGTGTTCCTGGAATGTCAGCTAGACACCTCAGCTCAAAGAGCTTTTCTTCCACAGGAAAAAGAAACTGATCTTTTTTGATATATTTCTAGGTTTAACAGACTTCAGTCACTGAGAGGAATACCTAAAGATTTTGGGTCTCATCACATGTATGATTTTCATGATACCCCTGACAAGACCCCACATGAGAAGGATGTAGTGGTATCTGAAACCTGTTTGGTCCCACCATCAACACCCTTTATCTTTTCAAGTCTTAGTGCTGGGGTTTGTCAGAAGAGAAATCTTTTGGTGTGGACAGCAGATATCCTTAAATCCAGGTCTCCCCTTCTGCATCCCTGCTCCAAAACAGTCACCATGTACATTTCAGACTTTGCTTGGGGTGCAGTTTCAGGAGGTATAAAAGGGTTGGGGGTGTGGGGCATAAAGTACAGAAGCAAGCACATAAATGTTAAGGAGTTACTTGCTATGATCAACATACTCCACTCTCTGAACCATAATATTTGGTCCCCAGAACCTTTTCAAGTGGTTACAAACAGTACCACAGTTATGTGGTATATCAACAAGCAGTGGCTTGCCCCTTTACAGACTAGCCTTGGAATATACCTTCACACCAAATGCATCTTGCAATCTGTCAGAACAAAACTGTATTTCAGATGTACTGAGCAGGACCAGGGCAAACCTTCACAAATGGAAACTAGAGGTCAGGGAGTCTTCCAAGATTTGATCCATCTGGGAGGTGTTCCTCAGGGAGACTACTGCCTCATCTCTGAACAATCAACTGGTAAGATTCTGTTCTAGGACTGCTTGCAAGTAGACCTGGAAGACATATGCCTTTTCTTTTCCTTGGAAAGGAATGTTTCTGTATGCTTTTCCACCCATTCTGCTAATATCCAAGATACTTCTGAAGATTCAGAAGGAATCCCCCAAGATCATTGTGGTGACTCCCTTCTGGCCCAGACAACTATGATTCTCCATTTTTTTTTGGAAATGGCCATGGGCAACTACCACAGGCTACCTCACAGACTGGATTGAGTCGTACAAGAACAGGGATGTTAAGATATAATCCAGCATCAGTCATCTTCAATGTACTCCATGGATGATAGGGTGTTAATTCCTTTTAGTCACCTGTTTAATGAGGAAGTGCAGCAGTTACTAATGGGAGGCAAAAAAGCTTCTTACTAGAAAATTATATATTAGCAAATGGAAAAGGTTTTCTAATTGGTGCCAGCAACATAACAGCACCCATTCTGGGCTAGTTCTTTTTCTGGTTTTACAATATTTGTATGAGTTACTATCCTGTTCCCTTTCTTGTTCCTGTATCAAGGTTCATTTATCAGCCTTTTCTGCATGGCTGCCCATGGATCTTTTCTTTCATTGAGGTCTTACGTCAATATGTTCTTTAAAGGGGTTTTGTCTTGGCGAAGGTAACAGTTGTTCCATTTGAACCAGGTAATCTGGCGGACTTTATATTCTTAACATGGGAAAACAGTTTTAATGATTGCTCTGACTTTTGCAAAAAGGGTATCTGAGTTGTAAGCTCTTAAGGTGAGTCATCTGTATCTCATTTTCCTTGGTGACAGAGTTTGAGAACTAATCCTCCTTTTATGCCTAAAGTGATATCCAAGTTTACTTTAAGCCAAACAATCCATTTCCCCCTTTCTTTCCTGAACCTAAAAATGAGGGATAAAGCAAAATGTACACCTTGAATGCCTACAGATGGCTTTGGCACGATCTAGACAAAACTCCATTTCAGATCTTTGGATCAGTTGTTAATTGACAGCATGTGTCAAAACGACTATTTCCAAATTGTTGTCTAAAGCTATTAACTTTTGTTATACTCGCCATAACAAACCTGTTCCAGGCAAGATCAAGGCCCACTCTACTAGGGCCATGGCCTCATCTATTGCTTTATGGAAAAGATTGGATTCTAGAAGTATTCTAGAAGCTGATTGGTCCTCTGTATGTATTTTGTTTAAAGTACTCCCTTCTGGGAGAAGACATTGAACAGGGCTGTATTAGGCTGTTCCATCTGGAGTTTACACCTGACTTTGCCAAAAGACCAATCATTCAGACAGTTGGGCTTCTGTGTAGCTCAGTGTGGGACCTGATTGGGATGACTTATGATGGTTTCCACTTCCTTGATAGCTAAAAAGAACAATATTTCTTACCTTTACTGGTGTCTTTGGAAAACTTTTATTGCTGCCTCAGCAGTTTGATTCTGTAGTTGTTTGCACAGTGATTTTGCTGACAAAGCTCTGCTACCACAGAAATACAGTATTACTATTGCTTTGAACACCATTACTCTTGACAGCTGCATATACAGTGTGATAAGTTTGAGGGGGATAGTCACATGCATGGCCCTTTGTTTTGCAAAATTTAGCAAGAAATTCAGGAAAAAGAGCGAAATGAATATCTTTAGTGAAATGGAGTTTCATTTGGGTATTTGCATTTTGACAATCCTTTTTCGAAATCTCCAAGGAGTGAGGACTGGAGCTGTACCCATCATGTGGGCAGTAGCGCTTGACTATTTCTTTCCTTTAATTTCATGTTTACTTTTTAGTGGCTTACTTTTTGGTTGTATTGTATGTCTGATAGCAAGCTGAAATATATTTCTGTGGCTGTTTATGCAATTATTCATTCATTAGCAAGCTGAAATATGTTGCTGTGGCTGTTTATGTAATTATTCATTCATTTGATTACACTCCGTCTGAGATGTAATAAAGTGGCTGTGTTTAGTGGGCACTTGGGTGTCTGTTAATGTGAGTAGGATTTGTAAGGATTTGCAGTGTGTGTCTGGAGCTGCTATTTATTTAACTATTCATTCATGGTGGGGCATGTATGTGTATGTCTGTGGGAGGCTGTAATGAGTTGCATTTACAGTGTATGCACCCGATGACAGTGAGATAAAATGTGATGTTAAGTTGTCCAATCTCGCCTTCGTTCTTGCTGGATGGGTTCGGAGCCGATCCTCAGCTCCGGCTTGGCTACTTACTATAGCTCAAGAGCTCTTTACTGGCTCGATGCTACCCCTTATACCAGAATACGCAGTGTCAGCTACCCAGATCTTGTTTGCCACTTTACCTGCGAGGTTGCATTCATACTGGCTCAGGCTTAGTATAACTTTTTTCTCTATTAAATTCAAATAGTTTGCTAGAAAATTTGATATATATTTTCTCCCTTTATAGTAGTTCGTAAGTTTCTTTTATTGTAAACCCCTTATCTCATCTTTGTGGTGTTTTTTGTGCTGTGTTGGCCATCACCCCTTAGTCGCTAGGCCTTCTGTTTTTCCATGAACTCGTTTAACTTGGAGAGTTCTCCTCCTCCCCCTTAAGAACAGCCATTTAAGTTAGAGGCCCTCCTTTAAGGTCTTTATTAATGTCATTTTTTAGTTTACTTTTGTACTGTCTTTTCGGTAAAATGTCCAAGGAAGTTAAAACCTCAGGTTTTAAAAAGTGTGACTTCATGCTGTCCAGAAGATGTCTCTGACAGATGGGGCACGCTAGTTGTGTTTACTGCTTGGGGGCTCTGCACCTGCAGGACTCTTGTTCTATTTGTCATGCCTTTAGTCCAAGGGTCCTGCAGGAACGGAAAAATAAGCTTATCCTCCATGGATTGCTAAAACATCTCAGCCAGTGAAACCTTTGAAACCAATCAAGCCATCGGCTCCTTGTTCGGAATCGACCTGTGAACTTGACAAACCAAGTGTGTCGGTGCCCTCTGACTACTTCGTCGGCTCCAGCTGTTTCTTCGGAGCCACAAACGAGCTAGGTCAGGACTCCTTCATTGGAGCCAATTCGCTCAGTGCCACAATCATCCTTACTTCAAAGCAAGACCAGTCATTGCTCATCTTCCCACTCTTGTTCCTCGAGGTTATCGGATCACGATGTGGAGAGAGTGGTCAGTAGGTTGCTGAGGTCACAGGCCCTTGCTAAAATGCTTTCGAGTCCGCCTCAACAGGCTTCGGCTCCATCCGCTTCGATTTAGATTCCTCCTCGGACTATGCTTAGTTCTGAGCCGGAGTCCATGGACACTCCGATAGTGGTTCCTTCGGCTCCTATGACATCCTCTTCGGCTCCGACATTGGCTCAGATTACCTCTGTTCTTCCTCCCATCGAGATATCTTGGCACCGAAGCTCTCTCGTCTGCTCCGAGGGGGGAAGTGGCATTGGACCTTTGTCCAACCCCGCTCTCCCTCTTGGAGCATTGGCTCAGTTGAGCTCTGCTCCTACATCTGCCTCTGAGCCATCGCCCTTGGCGCAGAGTGGGATTCCTGTCTCTTGAGACCGTGATGTCTTCGAGGTCATGCGGAGAGTGCTGTCCCCACAGACTACCTCACTATCGTTTCCATTGGCTCTGTCCCCCTCAGTGCCTGTGGCAACCTCTGCTCCTCCTCCAGCCCTGAAGCATAGGGAACCTATGCCCCAGGACACCCCATTGGGTGAACCCTCTTCTGAAACCACCTCAGAGTATTCTGAGCAGGCTTTCCGGAAGACAAAGTGCAAGAGGAAGCACCAAGACTCCCCTGAGTCTGTCACCTCCAATACAGACCTGGATGAATCGGAGGGGTCCACCTCTGAAGAAGTTTCCTTTTCGGACATCCTTGAGATTCTCAGGCAGAGAGCTGGACTTCCTAGCCACCTCAGAGGACTAGTCTGTATACCTGGATGCATTTGATTCTCGACCTTCCACTTCCTGGGTGTCTCCGCCTTTTGATCCACTCATGTCTGTAGTATCTCGAAAGGCTTGGTCAGCTCCATATTTCACGGAACCTGTCCCGAGGAGACCCAATAAATTTATCACAGCTCCCCAAGACAATTCTTGACTAAAGTTGTTCCAGTTGATGCCATGGTGGTAGCAGCAGCTGCAAAGAGAGAGTTAACTGAAACCTCCTCATCTGTCCATCCACCGAATAAAGACTCCCGTATGATGGACAGATATGGGAAGCAAATGTTTTCATCAGTGACCTTCTCCCTTAGGTCCCTGAACTATCTTTCCCATTTTACTAGACTTCAGAGGGATCTCCTAAAAGAGCTTGGAGATGCCTTACAAGATCCCACAGCTGAGGGAGCTTCAGCCAAGGTAGCTACCCAGCTGGCAACTCTTAATTCAGTAGTCAACTCCTCCATGAGGCTTATTTCACACACAGCCGATGGAGCGAGTAGAGCTGCAGGAGTGGCTCTTAGGAGACATTCTTGGCTGCGGTGGTCAGTTTGCGGAACCTTTCAGAGCGTCCTTCACCAATACCCCCTTTGATGGCTCCTCTCTCTTTGGGCCTCAGGTGAAAGATGCACTTACCAGGTGCCAGCAGGAAGACAAGATGCTCTCTTGATGTCCGAGTCCGTTTTTCTACTCCTACCAGACCATACTCAAAGGGTCAGAAGGGTGGAAAGATGTGGTTTTGAAAATCCCAAGGACCCTTGCCTGATGCACATGGTGATCCCCCAGGGGCAGAGAGGGAAATAATAACAATGGCAGACGCTACCCTCGTGGCAGAGGGGGTCTGCAAAATCAGGGTGACAGAGATGCATTCTCTTCCAAAGCCTGTCAACATCCCTGAAGGGATGCCCGACTCTGGAGGCAGTCAGAGGAAGGCTTTCATTGTACCCAATCGCCTGGCAAAATATTACAAAAGACAAATAGGTACTAGCCATTATATCCGGAGGTTACAAGATTCCCTTTCATCAACCCCCTTTTGTTTCAAAAAAATCCATCCCAGATGTTCCACCCAATCTAAGGGATCAGGCAGTCGCAGAAGTTTCAAGACTGTTAGAAAAAAGAGCCATCCAGGAAGTCCTTGCAGACCAAGTAGGATCCGGAACTTGCTCAAGATTCTTTTTAGTGCAAAACAAGATGGGGACTGGAGACCAATTCTGGATCTCAGCAAGTTAAACAAGTCTGTACAAAAAGAAAAGTTCCGGATGGTAACACTGCAGTCCATTCTCCCCTTTCTGGGTCAGGACAGTTGGATGTGTTCCATAGATCTTCAGGATGCGTACTTTCATATAAAAATGATCAGATGGTCCAGGAGATTTCTACTCTTCCGGCTAGGGGCCAGTCATTACCAATTCAGAGCTCTGCCTTTTGTCTCACCACAGCCCCCAGGGTGTTTACCAAATGCATGGCATGGCAATAGTCACAGCTCACCTGAGACATCTAGGATTCCAGGTGTTTCCTTATCTGGACAACTGGCTCTCACTGCTACCACCAGGCAACAACTTAGAGGCATGAGATTACACCATCACATCCTGTGCTCAACTAGGCATCACAATAAACTTAGAATAATCTGCCTTGTTGCCCTGTCAATCTATTACATACATAGGAGCAGAGCTTAACGCAAGAAAATTTTATTATAAAATTGCCTCGAGTTTCCATAATTCGAAAACAGGTGTTACTTCTCCTGAGGAGCAAAAGAATTCAAGTAAAATATGTTCAAGCTCTAGAGTCCATGGCAGCAGCCATTCTTCTAGTTCCCTTAGCACGCATTCACGTGATAATCCTTCAGTGGCTTACCCATATCTCGCATGATGCTAATTACGGAATCTTGCAAAAGACATCTTTTCTGGTGGATGGTCTCCCCACTAGTTACTCAGGGCAGACCTTTCATTGAATCCCATCCGGTAGCCACAGTGACCATGGATGCTTCCCTGTTAGGGTGGGGGAGGGCATTATCTAGGGAAGATGGTCCAAGGCACTTGGCAACCTCACGAGTACCACTTGCACATCAATGTCCCAGAGATGAGAGCGGTGCTCCTAGCATTGCAAGCTCTTCAAGACTCCCTCCCTGCCGGGACTATTGCAATACAGACTGACAATATGTCAGTGGTTTGGTACATCAACAAACAGGGTGGAACCAGGTCTAACCCCTTGTGCCAAGATTCCCTCAGACTGTGGCAATGGGCTATTTCCTCCCAGCGTTTTCTGACAGCAACGCATATCCCTGGAGCATCCAATGTAATAGCGAACAGGCTGAGCAGGGCTATCCTTATGCCTCACGATTGGTCTCTGAAACAGGAAATTGTGGATCTTATTTTCCGCAAATGGGGCCAGTCTTGCTGCAATCTCTTTGCCTCTCCCCTCAACAACAAATGCAGCAGCTACTTTTCCCTTGTTCCTCCTCCAGGTCAGACACCCAGGGACGCTTTTAGTCCATGACTGGCCTTGGGGACTCATTTATGCATTTCCCCCCTTTCCCCTAATTCCAAGAGTAATTCAGAAAGCAAAATTGTTGGGTTGCAAAATGATCCTCCTTGCCCCCTATTGGCCTTGACAGATTTGGTTTTCGTTCCTTCACCCCCACCTTCTATCCCAGCCTTGGATTCTCGACCCTGTACTGGACCTCTTGATTCATCAGTCAGGCGTTCTACACCTATCCCTCCAATCTCTCAAGCTCACAGCTTGGTTACTCCTTTTCCTATCCTAGCCAGGCTCCCCAATATTTTCCCAGTGGTGCATGATATTATTATTTCCTCCCACAAGTCAAATACAAGAAAAGTTTATGCTAGCAAATGGAAAAGATTCTCTTATTGTGCAGAATCCAGGAATTTAGATCCTTTTATAGCTCCTGTACACAAGATTTTAGATTTCTTAGCAGAACTGTTTCATTCTGGTGCAGCGGCTGCTACCATCAGAGTACAACTAGCTGCCATGTCGAATTTTCACGTATGAGTTTCTAACACCAGCATAATGTGTGTCAAACTCTGTAAGGCCTTCATGAGAGGTACATCTCTACTTGGACCCCCAGTGAAAGAGCCCCTTCCACCTTGGGATCTCAATTTGGTTCTGGCCTCCTTGATACTGCCGAAATACTCCAGAAGTACTATATACCATAAACATCCACAGCACACGATAGTCACAAACAAGAAACTTTTAATGAAGCTTTCAGGTTTACACCCTTCATCAGCATACAAAATCACAACACATTAACACATTTAAATAGAGGACCATTATAATCACATGATCAAGCCAGCCATTCAAAGGACCACTATAATTAAATATACAAATTCAGTTTAAAAACATCACTTAACATCTATTAAAATTAATTTCCAAGAGGCAGAGAGAAAATTTATAGTATTAAGTGCATAGTATTTCTAAATATGTAGATGTAATTATTTGTTTATAGATATGTATGTAATAGTTTTTTGTACTTTTTTATACTTATGTATTATGCTTTTAATAAGTAACTACATGAAAATTAATTTTAATAGATGTTAAGTGATGTTTTTAAACTGAATTTGTATATTTAATTATAGTGGTCCTTTGAATGGCTGGCTTGATCATGTGATTATAATGGTCCTCTATTTAAATGTGTTAATGTGTTGTGATTTTGTATGCTGATGAATGGTGTAAACCTGAAAGCTTCATTAAAAGTTTCTTGTTTGTGACTATCGTGTGCTGTGGATGTTTATGGTATATAGTACTTCTGGAGTATTTCTGCTTGAATACTTGTACTAAGTTGCCACAAACAAAACTATAGGAGGAGACCAAGCCAGCTGTTCGTTTTTGTTCTATTTTGTGGTTTTATCATATAGTTAAAATGAGTTTAACTATAAAAAAGTTGCTCATGAAGTCAAGTAATCCTCTGCTACAAGTTAAAGCTGTGGATGCTCAGCAAAATGGGAATACCAGTGATGAATTATCTGAATTTAATAAACTGCTGAACTTGTTGGAGAAAAAAGTGCAGAGCTATAAGCATCTGCAATGGCAAAGACTAAGTTTTTTAGCTTATCTAGATCTAGGAGTGGTGCCACGTGGACTTCGTATTTTAAAGATGCCATCCTATGGCAATACTTATCAAGAACTCTTAGTACAATGGCAACAACTAAATCTTGAACTCAGCATTAACTACATGAAGCTAATGAACCAGTTTTTTGAAAAAGTGGAATGTGAGCTAATGGAAGAGATAGAGAGACTAGATATGGAAGTGTTGAAATTATCTACAACTGACACTATGAATGAGAAATATCAAGCCTTCGTGAATTGCATCCAGATGTTGGATACAAAATTAGAAGCACAAAAGAAGTGTAAGCTCCAACGTGATCTTGATGACTTTAAAAATGGCCAAATCTTCCATTGGCTCAAAGAAAACTTTAAGAAAGATTTTGGTCAACGAAGGACTGATAATGTGAGTGATAAATTACGCATAACGAAGCCTGTTAACAAACTGCTTGATGAGCTAGATAACTTTGAACTGCCCCCAACGCCTGGGCTGATTCCAGCCAACCAACAAACGCATACGTTTGAAGCGTTGAAATCCACTTCCGTTTTGGTGCATCAGTGCGAGCATGGCCAGTCGGGGAGGAAGGACAGTGAAATGGAGCAGTCTCTTGTAGCGCTTCCCTTGTTGAGACTAGCGATAATGTTTTAGCTCCCCAAAAAGATCCAGTAGTATCTGTGGTTGAAGGAAGGGAGAAGCGTAAACAGACTGAGATCTCCTCTTTTTTGCCCTTTCGCTTAAAAGAACCGGAGAAGGTTGTTTTACAGCAAAGAAGGCTGCAGGAACCTTTGGAACAAAAAACCCTGCAACGCTCAGTACAGGTGCAGGAAAGGAAGAACGACAGCCCAAAATTGGCCAACAAAGCACCAAGACGCTGAAAACATGCTGTTTACTAAAAGGTACTGTAAATTTATCAAACATCATGTTATCTGATGAACATTACAAGGTGCTTGAACATGGTATGAAATTTATTCCTTCGTTTAAAGACAGTATTGTGGATATTATAACAGATGTGAAGTTATTTACGAGGAATATTATGCTGAAATCAATGTTTAAGCAAGCAAATGAGTTGAATTCAACTTTTAAAAGATTAAGTGTTTTTATGCCCCAGTTATCTCCTGTAATACTGGCCTTTTTAAATATTGTAGAAATGGAAATTAGAGCCTTGTATATTAATAAGAATAAAAATAATAGGAACAGAAGCATTAGTTATAATTTAACTTTTAGTGAATATAAGACCTTGCAGCAGATGAAGGATGATAGAAGTGTTGTAATTAAGCAAGCTGACAAGGGAGGAGCTACTGTTTTAATGGATAAGCTATGGTACATGAATAAATTCCAGGATTTTTTATCAGATACCCATACTTTTAGGAAGATTACATTTATGGATGTAAAAAAACATCTCTCTCAGATTAACTTAGCATTATATGACATGCAATTGAACCAAGATATAACCATTGATTTACTGACTTATTTTACTGTTACCTGCCCAAAGATCCCGCAGATCTATGGAATACCCAAAATTCATAAATCCATAGATGACCCCCCTTTAAGACCTATTGTGTCGGGCAAAGGATGGGTGACTGAACCCATCTCTAGATACCTGCAGAATGTTCTTGCTAGATATGTACCAGGTTGTGAGACGATACTTAAGGATACAACACACTTCCTAGAAAAGCGTGATTCTTGGTATAGAATGAGAGTTAAAACTGAATATGTATTGGTCACATTAGATATTGAATCCCTGTTTACAGTGATTCCAACTGATTATGGAATAGAAGCAATAAGAAGCTTGTTAATAATGCAATCAACCCAACAAATACGTGAGATAGAAAATATTTGTCTCCTGTTAGATTTAGTTTTAACTAAAAATATCTTTATATTTGGTAATGTACCATATCAACAACTAACAGGAGTAGCTATGGGCACATCAGTAGCGAACACGTTTGCGAACTTGGTCCTTTATATGTGGGAAAAGCAATATATATTAAATGAAAGGAATCAATTTAAACATCTACTGGACTGTTATTGTAGATTTGTTGATTGCTTTTTTGTATGGACAGGTACAATAAGTGATTTGGAAAGTTCTTTGCTGTATTTGAATTCTACGACAAATTTTCTCAAGTTTAAAATGAATTTTTCTAAGGATAATGTATTTCTAGATGTTAAGTTGTATAGGAAATGCGATGAGTTACAGACGATGATACATAGAAAAGATGTGCATGCAGCTAGATATTTGAATACAGCTAGTATGCATCCGGGACATGTCTATAAAAGTATACTAAAGTCACAGCTAGTAAGGGTAAGCAGGTTAACTAGTGAAAATTATGTCTTGAGTATGAGGTTAAGAAAATGATGGAAGAATTTATTAATAATGGGTATCTATTAAGGGATGTTAATATGACCTATAAACAGGTTGTACAAGGTAGAAATAGTTTATACAAACCAGTTTTTGGCTCTTTAACCATATTACAAACAGAACCGGCATACCAGCAAGGAGAACAGATAATGCATGTTGAAATGAATAGGACAAAAGATAGTAGTGTTTTAAGATTCATTACTACCTATAATGCCAACACATATGATGTCTGTAAGATTATTGAAAAAAACTGGATTATATTAATGGCCCAACCAGATTTGAAAGATCTGTTAGGTCCGACACCAAAGATGCGTTCAGAAATGGTCGGACACTTAAACAGATGCTATGTTATAAAGACTTTCAAAGTGAAATATCGCCTGTATGAACGAAGATGAATACATCTAAATGTTATTGTGTCTGTTGCTCTGACATATACGACACTAATAGTAGCTTTCAGCATCCTACAACAGGTGAACGGTTTGACTTTTTTTGTGGAGCAGACTGTAATTCTACTAGATTAGTTTACCTTGCTACTTGCACCCTATGTAGTGCATTTTACGTAGGGAAAACGGCTAGGAAGCTGAAGGATAGGATAATAGAACATAGATCTGAAATAAAAAGAAAGCTGGAGACAAATGGGCTATACAGGCATCTGCATGATTTTCAGACACATGCATTTAAATTTAGGTGTATATCTATTCTGCAGTTGGGCATTAGAAGGGGTGATATTGATAACCTTTTGTTGCTAAAAGAGTATGAGTGGATAGTGCGACTACAAGCTGATAAATATCCAGGCCTTAATGGGACAGTCAGTTTAAAGCCAGTTTTGACCAAGAGGCAGAGAGAAAATTTATAGTATTAAGTGCATAGTATTTCTAAATATGTAGATGTAATTATTTGTTTATAGATATGTATGTAATAGTTTTTTGTACTTTTTTATACTTATATATTATGCTTTTAATAAGTAACTACATGAAAATTAATTTTAATAGATGTTAAGTGATGTTTCTGAATTTGTATATTTAATTATAGTGGTCCTTTGAATGGCTGGCTTGATCATGTGATTGTAATGGTCCTCTATTTAAATGTGTTAATGTGTTGTGATTTTGTATGCTGATGAAGGGTGTAAACCTGAAAGCTTCATTAAAAGTTTCTTGTTTGTGACTATCGTGTGCTCCTTGATACTGCCACCATTTGAACCAGCAGCATCATGTTCGTTGAAATTTCTCTCTTGGAAAACTCTCTTCCTAGTTGCTATTACTTCGGCCAGACAAGTTTCAGAACTTCATGCACTATGGTCGCCCTCCATACCTAGTTTTTCATAAAGACAGAGTTTCTCTGAGAACCAACCCATCTTTTCTACCTAAGGTTTGTTCAGAACACAATTTGAATCAAGCCATTGAACTTCCTTTTTCCCTAATCATTCCAACAAGGCAGAATACAGATTACACCAATTGGATGTGCTTAGACAACTGCGTTTCTATCTCCATAGAACTAAAGAAATGAGAAAATCAGATCAGTTGTTCCTTTCATTTGCTACTAACAAATAAGGCCTTCCAGTTTCTAAAGTAACATTGTCAAAATGGTTATCAGACACCATAGCCCATACCTACCATTCCAGCAAAGGTCATTCAACCAGATCAGTAGCTACTTCGGTAGCGTTTCAATCTAGATTGCCCATAGATTCAATTTGTGCAGCAGCTACTTGGGCACATCCTTGTACATTCATTTCTCATTACAAAGTAGATGTGGTCTCCCGGGGCAGGGCTTCCTTTGATTTCACAGTTCTGAAGAGTCTGTTCCAATGAGCCACCCAGGATTGAGGTGCTAGGGACACTGTCTCATCCAGCAAAAACGAAGGCGAGATTGGACAGCTTGACATAAAGAA
Organism: Protopterus annectens; assembly: GCF_019279795.1. Classification (NCBI taxonomy): domain Eukaryota; kingdom Metazoa; phylum Chordata; order Ceratodontiformes; family Protopteridae; genus Protopterus; species Protopterus annectens. The sequence goes on from NC_056743.1 coordinate 1,164,102,235, forward strand.
GTTTATGTGCCTACCATAACATTCCATGTTAGTTATCCTTCATCTCGCCTTCCTTCCTTGCGTCCCTCCCTCCATCCCCCTTCCTTGAGGATTGAGAGGAGTTTCTCAATGGTTTCACTGGCTAATTTGTTTTATTACTTGCTTCCCAAGCAAACCATTACAATTAACTGTATATCCAGGTTGATTAATGGATGATCTTCTATAATTATGTCTAGTGTGGGCGATCTCAAATGAGATCTGGGTAGCTGACGCTGGGCATTCTGGGATAAGGGGTAGCCTCGAGTCAGTAAAGAGCTCTCGAGCTATAGTAAGTGGCCGAGTCGGAGCCAAGGATCTGCTTCGAACCCATCCAGCAAGAAGGAAGATGAGATGGACAACTAACATGGAACGTTATGGTAGGTACATAGCTTCTTTTTGTGCTTTATTTATTTAGTTGTCTACAGTCAGTGACTGTAAATCGTGAGTACATCTGTATAGGTATATGTTATGTGGTGATGCGGAAGAATGCATTGTCTGGCAAGAACAACGTGACTATATCACTTGTATTTATTCCTTCATTAGCTTGTGTGTTGGGGCTGAAATGAGATGCACTACATAGGTCTCATAGTGAGATAAAAATATTACTGTGACTGTGTATCCATTTGACAGAGACATCTGAGCTGTTCATTGTCAGTAAATTGTGCACATCTCTGGTTTTGTGGCATGCACAGGCACATGTGGGAGAGGTTGTAATAGGTTGCAGTTTGTCTGACGGCAACAAGCTTACTGTGGCTATTTATCCATTCGTGTGACAGTTGCACATCTGAAGTACACTTCTTTTATTAAAGTTGCTGTAATTGGTGGGCTTGCCTGCATGTGTAGAGGGAGTTGCAGAGCTTTGCATTATATGTATCTAACAGAAGTGAACTAAAATAGGTCACCGCAGCTGTTATTTATGAATTCATTCACTTGATCACAGATATCTGACCTGTATATAGTAAAGCGGCTGTAATTGGTAGGGACATATTTGTGCTTGTATGGGGGACCTGTAGTGAGTTGTTCGACAGCAGTGAGCTGAAATGTATTACTGTGGCTATTACTGATGTATGCATGCATGCATTCATTTTATTTGATCGCAGTTGGACATCCAAGGTATGCACAGTCAAAGTGACGTTGATTTGTCCAGGTTGCAAGCAAAACATGTAAGGTATAGTTGCATGCGACTTCTTTCATGTTACTAGGGTTGCACCTTTCGTTGTGGCTAAAACCAGACTTAAGCCACACTCCTCACACCTCCCATAACCCCACCCACTTTCTGCCCATTTCGTGATGTCATCTCGTCAGACGAGGGGGAGCCCTCTCTTTTTCCATTCATTATGCTTTGTTTTTGCATATTTACTGTGCCTTTTGTACAAAAACACAAAGTAAATTTACCGATTTAACAAACTCAGATAGTCTGTCTTTTTTTTTTTGTTTTGTTTTTTAAACCGAATACCTGAGTTTCTACAGTGTTTTCCCCACTACTGGACAATCAGTTTGATTTCCAGATAGTGTGGGAAAAAATTGATAGGTGGCAGTGCAACATGTTAACCCTCGGAATTTATTCCTTTGTAATTGTTTGCCTTTGTTCTTTTTCATTCACACCTCTGCTGCAGTTAATGGAAATCTGGCAATTTTACAGGGGTGCGGTTGTACTGTGAACAGCGTTACAGCTGGAATGTTACCCAAGTACATTTCAGTTTTAAACAACTGAACATAATGGTCAAACATTAGTCAGTATGTTCAGTACTATTTTTCCTCTTTTCACTTCTGCACTGAATTTTTCATAACAGTATGAAATGATTGCATGTGGGATGTATTACCTGACAATTGCCTTTCTTTTAGAAAACAGCCTGTTCATGGATTCATTGGAAGTACTAGGCTAGCTGCCCTTATGTGCCATTTTAAGCCTAGTTAATTTCCAATTTATTGCATGAGTCAACCCCTCTCATTTGATGTTGCATTGCTTTTACACATTCCATTGTCAATTATGTATTACCTCTAGTCAGTGTAACTGGGGTCACACCTTAGAAATCTGAGGGGATCCATGCATAATATAAAGTATTTAGGAGCTGTCTCTGTCCATTAGTAGTGCAGGGGGCAGTTCTGGGGTAAATTTGGTTTCCCATCCACTGACTCCATTTTGCAGTTGAATATGGACAGGGATGAGCTCTTTGTATGTGGATGGTGGAGTCTGTTCCAGAGCAGTGGTGTCCTCTGCAAGATAAACATGTTTCTCCAAACTGTTCTGTTGATGTTGCAGAAGAGGTTTAGATCCCTAGATTGAGTATTTCTGATAGACTTGCTGCACATCAGCTACTCAAATGGCATCAATATTGGGTCAGAGGATGCCTTGTATGCCGTTCACAGGTCACAAAATAGTCTGTAGGATGCCAAGTATAGTAACAGGGCTTTGAGTTGGTCCATATAGGCTATATTATTTTAGCTTTGTATCCATTTAGTAAGGTCTCTGTGGATGTTCCAGTTGTTGCATGTGTCAGGTACATGCCGAAGAGGGCTTAATGATTGATGTCCTTCTATTCTTTACATATGGGGTTGTTTTCTGCCCAATGACCAGACATCCGGCCTGTATACAAAAGCCTAGAGCCACTGTCTGTACGTGGGACATCACACGAAGGCACAGACAAAGTCAGCCATAAAAGGGACATCTGCACATAAAATCTTAAACTTTTTCCACCCCATTTGGAAAGGTTGACTCGTACGTTTGGTCTGCTTTTGGATAGCATTGGTTTCGTCTTCAGCTTCAGATAAGTACCCCATAGGGTTTTAATATATTGCTACTGCCTTTTGTTTTGTTAATGTCATCCAGAAAAGGCAAGTGTAGGTGTGGAAGGGAAATTTGACATAAAGATAGTCACGAGCTGTACTTGTCTTGTTTAGGGTCTAATCACGACCACTGGTCCTGTTCTGTTTGTCAGGCCTTTGTTCTCAGAACATTGCGCAGTCCCCTGTTGGCCTTGAAACTTGGTTTAGAAAACCAAATACTCAAAAGCCTGGATAGGGACACTGTGGAAGGTGTGGTGAGTGCTTCTTTGCAGTCTGTGAAGAGGAAGGTCAGTAAAGCTGGGCACAAATCCTCTCTAGCTGTGTCAATGTCCTCCGAAGTACCCCTTGAGGTTGATGAAAACCCGGCAGTGGGACTGGAGGTAGGGTCCATCCCCTGGTGGGTACTGGGATGGCTTCCATCCCAGCACTTTTGAGGCTATGCAGATGTCTGGTTCTGACGACTTGGGGGAACCACAGCTAGTTACTGCAGAAGACTGCCCAAAGAAGTGTTGGAGGTAAGGCCTATGTCCGCCATCTCTCCCCAACAGGATAAGCTTGTTAAAAGGAAGCAGAAAACTAGATATGTTCCCACTCCCTCTACCCCTACATCAGATTGGGATATTTTTTCGCAGGGTCTTAAGGCTGTGATGGCTTTGAGGCCTCCAGCGTCGGCTTCTCTTATAGCCAGCCCAGCTGTTTCCTCCTCTCCGGTGCTGCCATTGGGGTCCCAATGGCTTTCTTCAGGGCAGCCTGTAGAACTACAGATTCATGACACTGACTATGAGGAGTCTTCCTCAGATGAAGACTTTAGCATACTCCACCCACATCCCTTCACCACTGGAATTTGCCAGAGGACGAGTCTAATGGAGGGGATTCTCCCATAGAGGAGTTTTCCTTAGGGGAAACTGTTAATAAGATGAGGGAGTTCTTTAATTGAGATTATTAACAAAAAAAGATATTATGAGCTACTCAAGTTGGAGGCCCCTGCTCCTTAAGCAGTTCATCCAGTCCTGCCAACCTTCTTAGATGCCTTTAAAGCAGCTTCTAAGACCCCTGACTTCCAAGCCCTTGCCCCAAAAAGACCTGAGCACGTCTATAAGGTTCCTGAGGATTGCAAGTTTCTTTTTAAATGTCCCTCAGCTAACCTGCTGTGGTTTCCATTACTTCAGATAAATCTTCACTGTTATCTCGCTCTACTAAACTGCTTCCTTTCGATAAGGAAAGTAAAATTCTAGAAAGATTGGGTAAGAAGGGTCTATACTTCTACCTTGGCTATCAGGGTAATTTAATTACCAAACAAACATGTATTGGGTATGCTCTGGCTTTGCTGTTTCAGGCCACCCAGGCACTTTCTCCATTGCCTGATTCAAAGGCTGTCACTGGTTCTTTCTCTTTCCTCTGCTTCCTCCCAGGTAGCTAGACACTATGTCAAGTGTAGTTATGATGCAGTTGAGGCCTGTTTCAGAGCAGCAATGTCTGCTTCTGCTCTCAGAAGGCATTCCTGGTTACGTCTCCAGGCACACCCTGATGACATTAAGGCAGAATTGCTTGATGCTTCTCTGGATAGTTCCTCCCTCTTTGACAAAGCAGCTGCAGAACTATTTAAATCACTGCAGGTAAAAGGTAAGAAACTCCAGGATTTGAAACACTTGCTTGTTTCACCAGTTCCAAAATTTCGTAGGAACTTTCTTGCCAAGACTCCTTTTGTCAGGAAACTTGCTTGTCCCTCCACTTCTGCTCCTTCTGGAACCAGGCCACATAAGTCTTTCATAAGACAACCACAGGCTAAGACTGTTACTTCTGCTGCTACTTCTGCCCCAACTCAGCAGCCCTTTCAGTCCAAAGTCCTCTGTGATGTGCTGCACCCTCTTCTGAGTCATACTCCTTTGTCCCTTTGCCTCTCTCTCAGCTTGGATGGAAATCACTCAGGACTCCTGGGTTATTTCAGTTATCCAAAATGGATACTTTGACTTTGAAAACTCGCCCTCTTTTTCGGGGATACCTCATCCTCCCTCCAGTCAACTGCATCTGTTTCCCTTGATACTGGATCAACTTTCCAACCAAGGTGCCATTTAGTCTGTCCCTCCAGACCAACAGGGGATGGGATTCTTTTCCCTGATTATAGTTTTAAGGAAAGATGGCCCTTGGAAGCCTATCTTAGATCTTTCCCTGTTAAACACTTTCTTGGTGATGCCTTCTTTCAGAATGCTATCCCTACCAACTCTCGTTCCCCTGGTCTCTCCAAAAGCCTTCTTAGCTTCTCAAGATCTCAAGGATGCATATCCCTATTCATTCTCGTGTCAGGAAGTTTTTGCATTTCCAACTGTTTTGCACTTTCAATTTACTGCCTTGTCCTTTGGTCTATCTACTTCTCCTGAGGTATTGACAGTGTGCCTGGCCCCAGCCATTGCCTATTTAACGCTGAAAGGACTTCAGGTTTACCCATATTTAGATGATCTGCTGTTTCTGGCCAGCAGCCCAGACCTGTTAACCCAACATCTGAACCTAGCCATTCCCTTTCTGCAGGCCCTGGATTTCTTAATAAACTTCAAAAAATCATGCCTTGCACCAAGTCAGAATCTTGTATTCCTGGGGTGCAGGTTCTGCACAGATTTGATGATTTTTTTTTTTCCTGTGGAGAAAGCAACTTATCTCAGGGCATTCATAGAGGCCCTTCTGCCTCTTCCTTCCATCATGGCCAGGGAGTTTCTGATATTGCTGGGGTTCATGGCCTGCACTATTCCCATGCTGCCCTTTGCAAAACTGCACATGAAAGTTCCAGTGTGTTTCTAAAGACTACAATCCCTCTTTCAAGGAAACCAGTAAATGACTCGACTCATCCTGTGCTTCCAGTGCTAGTCAGCAGGAAGCTAAAGAACCCTCTCCAAATTTCGGCAGGTCACCTCATTGCATAACAGTCCTACAATCCCTCTTTCAAGGAAACCAGTACAGTATGTCTGCTGAATAATTCCTACAAGAAAGACTTTCTATTTATTGTACCACTAACATAAATGTTAAAGCCAGTCCTGTGCTAGGACAGCCAGCAGCCTCTACTCCCCCTTCTTCTGTAACTTCACTACCACACTCCTCCTGCCCTTGTCTTTTCACACACTACTTTTTCAGTGTACCAACTTACTCCCTCTCAAACAAGCCTGCAATACTTGAATTGTCCACTAGATGGCACCTTAATTCCAGCCATAATCTCCTCTTACCCTTTTCTCATGATAAACTACTTACCTCAATTTCTTTAATTTCAGTAGTCCCTGTCTTTTGTTTTTTCCTTCATTTCTACTGTCCACAGACACCTTTCTAGTCCTCTCTCTTTTTTTCCCCTCCATATCTACAGACCACAGACCACAGACACCTTTCTAGCCCCTATTCTATTCCAACCTACCACCGGAATTAACCTAGTTGATTGTTTTTCGTTAACTGCTTCAGTATCTGTTTCTATCCACTATGTTTGCCCTGCGGGCTCACTCCGCTCTTCTCCCTACCCCCAATTCTCACCCACCCCCAGGGGTCCTACTCTTATACTTACTAACCAGACCTCTTCCTCTTTCCCATTACTCTCTAACCACACCTCTTCCCATTACTCTCATTACATACCTCTTGCTCTTACCATTACTCTTCAAACACACTCTTCCTCCTACCTTTACTTTCTAAACACTCTCCAGTTACCCAACTGCACTAATATTAACCTCTCACTACTCTCCTTTTATCACACCACACCCTACTCCCTTCTTTCATCTCCACCCAGTGAATTCCTTTCTTCTACCTACAAACAACCTATATTTATTCATACAAAGTATAAACAACCCATCCCATCTTATGGCCCACTCTTATTCACACTCTCACTACTACCTCCTTTAATCCTCACCAATCTATTCACCTCCTTTGAAAACCCACTAGGCCCATACCAAAGAAAGAAACAAACTCTCCTCTCCTTTTTATTCATGCTAATATAACATCCTCATCTAACTACATACTTCCTAAATACCATAGAACACTACCCAGAAAATACAACAATCAAAACCCCAGGAAAGGCCTACCACTATACAGCAGATTCCCCAACCCAAACTATCTAAGCCTACTACTCTCTTTAAAGGATGGTGACATCCACCCTAACCCAGGCCCTCCAACAACTCCTATCTCTCTCCTCAACCACAAAGAATCACCTACTCATGCCCTCTCTAAACCATCAAACTCCCTTTTAATTGCTCATCTTAATATATGTAGCATAAACAATAAAGTAACTCAACTCAAAGCTGTAACTGAAATCTACTCCTTTGATATTCTCTGCTTAATACCTGTAACCAAAGACAATGAAGTCATCCCACCTTGGATATAACATCCTGAAACTAGACTGAGTATCCAAGAAAGGTGGTAGGGTTGCTATCCTATATAAATATAGCTTACAATTAACCACTCGTAACTGTAAACCACCTATAGACTCCAATGCAGAAATTCTTATCTCCAAACTTCATCTTAACAATGCCAAATCCATCTGTATTATCTGTATACATCTACCAACTGGTAACAACACTGCCACCATGGAAAACGTACTTTGCTGGCTTTCCCAAAACCTGCCTCAAGAAACCATAATCCTAGGCGACGCAAACATTGACTGGAGCTGCTACTGCAGCAGCCTCCCCACAAACCATATTAACTTATATGGGTATTCCCAAACCATTACCTCCCCCACCAGGATAAATAAATCCAACAAGAAATCAAGCTTATTAGACTGGATTCTCATAAACCATCATCCTCACATTTATGATTCAGGAACCCTCCCTGATGATTTAAGTGACCACTTTCTTACCTATATTATCAGACATAAAATCAACTTTCCCATTCCAACATCTGTCAAAAACATCAGATCTAAAAAGTACTTTAGCCCTGAACTATTCCAAATGGAACTAAGAGCGTGTAACTGGTCTCCCTTACATAACTTCCCTTTAGATGAAGCCATTAGTTATTTTAACTCCATCTTCTTTGCCATTCTCAACCACCATGCTCCAACCAGATTAATTAGAATTAAAACCAAATCTGCTCCATGGCTTTCAAAAGAAACCAAACATAAAATAAATCTTAGAAACAAACTTTGGGCAAAATGGAGGAAGACTAAAAACCCCATAGACTAACATTTAGACAGCTAAGAAATGAAACCAAGAAAGCTATAATATCTGATAAAAGAAACTACTACCTACAATCCCAACAAGTTAATCAAAACAACCCACAAAAATTTTGGGCTAGCATTAACCAACTACTCCATCCAGGTCAAGCCACTACTCCAAACCCTCAAAATACTGACCACAAAAATCCAATGAATACAGCTAATGCTTTCAGTACCTTTTTTACTGATGCTATACAAACACTAGCTAGTCAACTATCACCTAGTAACTTCACTCTACCTTCCTATAAATCAACCTCACCCCCTACTTTTCATATTCAACCTGTCCCAACAACATATATTCTAACCCTTCTACAGAAACTAAACCATGCTCACCCTCAGCAGACCAGCTACCTGCTGAATTCCTACAACAATCCGCCAAAGCTATTGTTTATCCCATTTCTATTCTGATCAATAGAACTATTACTGAAAGTCATATCCCCAGTTTATGGAAAACTTCCCATATTATCCCCCTCCATAAAGGTGGACACTCCACTGAACTCTCCAACTACCGCCCCATTGCCCTTCTCTCTCCTTTGGCAAATATCATGGAGAAATGCATTCACAGACAATTACTTGACCATCTAACCCAAAATAATTTACTTTCCAACTGTCAACATGGATTCAGACTGTCACACAGTACTACCACTGCCCTTCTTTCCTTCACAGATTGTATCAACAAAAACCACAATCTTAACAAGCTTTCTTCAGCACTGTTTATTGACCTGTCTAAAGCTTTTGACATGGTAAATCACCAAATGCTCATCAAAATACTGCAATCCCTGTCACTAGATACATCTTCTATAAAGTGGTTCCAGTCCTATCTTGATAAAAGACAACAGGTTGTACTATGGCACAAGGTTCTCTCAACTCACCCGCCCATCAACCTTGGTGTCCCTCAAGGGTCCATCCTAGGACCTCTACTTTTTTCCATATTTATTAATGATCTTCACCTTACCATCCCCAAGCCACATGCATACAATATGCGGACGACTCCACACTGATGCTCGGCCACCTCCTCTTCTGAACTTCTCTCTCTTACCCAACAAGCAATGGTTCACACACAGATGCTTTCTCCTAAACCCCAAAAAGACTAAACTCCTCCTCTTCTCTCCCACTAATAAGTCCCCACCTCTTGATTTCTCAGTTATCTCTACCAATAAAACTATTGTATCCCCTGAACCAACCACCAAACTATTGGGTATCACCACTGACAACCATCTGAACTTTGATATCCATATTAACAATACTATAAAAACTGTCAACAAAAAAACTAGACTCTCTATAGAATAAAATCCTTCCTCTTACCTTCAGCTAAAACCACTATAGCACACACTCATCTAATCTCTTCACTTCTTTATGCCTCACCCATTTTTACTAATCTATCTAAAAATAATCTTAGCAAATTGGAATTGTCCTACAATAACATTGCCAGATTTGCTACAGGCAACCCATTTAGAACCCACCATTGTATTAATTTAAACCAGCTGGGATGGCTTGAACTACAAAATCTGATTAAATTCCATCAACTGTCTATAGCCCATAACACTCTTTACAAACCTTCCAAAACTCCTATTCTAGCCACAACTCATCACTCCGTATAAAAACCTGAAATCCTTAAGGTCTTCTCAGAGACTTCTAGTACATACCACTAAACCAAACAACAAGGCTGGTGACTCCCTCTTTCCTAATATTGTAGGAAAAGCCTGGAATCTCCTCCCCAGTGAACTCTCCTCACTTCCCTCAGTATCATGCTTCAAAAACAAATTGAAAGTGTTCCCTCAGAACACACTGGTTATGCCCCTGTACTAAGCCTGACTAGTTGTGTGTCTCTTAATACTTTGCTCTTCCTACCCTTTCTACTCATTAACTGTATAATTCCTTCCTTATTAACCTTAATACTATCTCCCTCTAGAACGTCTTGATTGTACTAGCATGCTATGTTATGCCTGTATTCTGCACTGCTGAATTTACTGTGATAACCTGTAATATACATTGTAAATATGATTTTTTGTTTGTTTCCTTATTTGTTATCGTGTTAATTTCATTGTTCTATCTTGGAGCTCATCTCCCTGGGCCTCTACTGAAAATGGACATGTATCCAGTTAGACTAGCCCGGTCAACAAATGTAAAATAAAAATAAATAAATACAGTTTGGTCCCAGCATGCTCATCCCTTAAATGTCATGATTCCACTTCGTCCCTGTCTGAAAACAGAGTTAAGTTGGTGGATGCAGCAACTCAGCCAGGGTTACCCGTACCTCAACCAGCTCATCAACTCTTCATAGATGCCTTCGGACTTGGGTTGATGAGCAGCCTTTGCTTCCAGGAAAGTTCAAGGCCTTTGGTCCCCTTCTCAAAGGAGGGAACATATCAACATCAGGGAAATGAGGACTATTATTCTGGCTTTACAGACCCCCTGTTCTTGTCAGGACCCCTCAGGATCCTCGGAGATAATACCACGGTCCTTTGGTATATAAACAAACAGGGTGCACAAAATCTTACCTTCTCTGTTGCTTAGGAATTTACTGTTCTATACAAAGTGACTCTGCATGCTGTGTACCTCCCTCGGCTCAAAACTCTGTGGCAGATACATTAAGCAGATTTATGACACAATTTCACGAGTGGATGCGGAGATGTGTTCCTGGATCTAGTTCTCCGGTGGGGTACTCCAGAAATGGGCCTTTTTGCCTCCACTATGAACCGGCAGCTTCCTTGCTTTTGTGCCAGGATCCTTCACTCTCGGGTGCGGAAGGTGGATGCTGTATCCTTCTCATGAAAGGAGATGTTTCTCTATGCACCCCCCTTCCTCTTAATTCAGAAAGTCCTGTTGAAAATTCTACAGGAGAAACCAAAAGCTAGTGATTCCCTTTTGGCCAAGACCGCACTGGTTCTGTCTTGTGCAGTTAGCCCGCACTGGTTCTGTCTTGTGCAGTTAGCCAAGAGTCATCACTACAAGTTACCTCACTGGATGGACCTGCTCGCTCAGGACAAGGGGTCATCCCCATTTGTCAACTCCACAGCTGACCTCGTAGGTGATCCTTTTTAGGCACCTATTTTCTAAGGATTTTCTAGGGGTTTTGCTAGAAAGTCTTACATTTCCAAGCGGAGAAGGTTTTCCATTTGTTGCCAAAAAAGGAAAGAATCCCTTTGGTGCAAACATTCCATTAGTACTTTCTTACCTGTGTGTTACTCAACAGTGGTCTTTCCTATTCCTCGGTTAAAGTCTACTGTTCCGCCTTGAATGCCGGTTTGCCTTTGATTTCCCCCTTAGCTTCCAGGCTAGACGTTAAGCTTTTTCTTAAAGGTGTCCTACATTTAAGATCCCCCAGGAAACCAGTTCTTCCTCCTTGAGATCTTAACTGTGTGCTGGAAGAACTTACTCGGGCCCTTTTTGAACCAGTAGTTTCATAGTTTCATAGTGTAGTACTAGGCTATCTGCCCTGGGGCATTTGTAAGCCTAGCCATAGTGATGTGGCTTTTGCCACCCCATGAAATGGTACAAAAATGTACAGAATAAATATAGAATACTGTGCCTCTGTCTAGTAGTTGACACAATGAAGGTCCCCTTATATAATATAGCTTCTACCTCCCTAAAGTTTTGCACATGGAAAACTGCACTTCTTGTAGCCTTAATCTTTGCTAGAAGGGTTTCTGAAATTCAGGCATTGATGGCTTCACCCCCTTTTCTGGTCTTTCATAGAGACAGAGTATCCTTGAAAACTAACCCAACCTTCAATCCCCCTATGAGCGGACTTCACATAAGATGTGCATAGACAACTCAGATTTTACCTTGACAAGATTGTCTATTAGGAGGTCTGACCAACTTTGTGTCCTTTCATCCCAGTGCTCTGGGTTTGCCTGTGTCCAAACAAACTTGTCTCCACATGGATCTCTAAGGCTGTTGTGTTTTGTTATGAATTCCATGGGAAATCCTTATCGGTATCTGTTAAGGCCCATTCCACTACATCAGTTGCATCCTCAAGGGCCTTCTTTAAAGGTCTGGATGCTCATTCCATTCTGGAAGCTGCTACCTGGTCATCTGTTCATACTTTTACGAAACATTACAAATTGGGACACTGCTTCTAGATCCAGGGCAGGATTTGCTAGGGCAGTTCTGCTTGGATTTTTGGAAAATGCTTCCTCTTAGTTTTCCCCTACTCCATCCTCCTCCCTGGGTTCCCTTTTAGCTTTTGCACTCTCCCATATGTAAAGAATACTGCAACATTGAATAGAAGGACATAGAATCATTGTGTAAAATCTTACCATAACCATAGATGTCCTCCTCTTCTATGTTGCAGTATTGTATCCATCTTGCCTTCACCCATACAACTTGCTCTTGATGATCTACTTAGGCCCCCTTTGGATCCCCTTCCTCATGGAGCTTTCTTATTCTGAAGACTGTATGTGAAGACGTCCCTTTTATGGCTGACGTCTGTGCCTTCATACGATGTTCCATGTACAGGCAGTGGCTCTAAGCTTTTGTATACAGGCCGGACTTTGGGTCGTTGGGTGGATACAACCACATATGTGAAGAATACTGCAACATAGAAGAGAAGAACATATATGGTTATGGTAAGATTTTACACAGCTGTTCTTTCTATTGAAGTCTGAGTAAAGGGAACAGTGTCATCCCTAGATCAAGACACAATCCCTGTCTTTATAGGATGTGCAGTATAGGAGGACTGTCTTACAGCAGTGGACACATGTTCAAAAGTTAGGTCACTGTTTAACTTCCCAAATCCTGAACAAATGGGTCATCTCCTGAAATCTTTGCCTATGTTATAAGTGATAATTTAACACATTTATATAAATGAAAGAAAACCATATTGACATAATCTTGGTTGCAAGCATTATACATCAAACCAGTTGCAGACATTATTCATCACTTAGCCAATCCTTGTCAGTCAAACATTGGATCTTGCCTTCTTTTAAACCTCATTCATGCCTGTATGTATTGTTACCACAATTCACATTTTTTTATGTAATTTGCGCCTACCCTTTTCTAAAGATCAGAATTCCACTTGTTTTATCTCCATTACTATATTTACTTCTACTAGTACAGTTGATTTAGACTTTGATTTCCATTTTTTAGTAACTGTTTTTTTTTTGTTAGCCACCATAATTAGACTCAGCAAGGCCTTACTATGTTTAGGCAATTCCAATTCTGTATCATAGCTCAGAAAAATCATTTCCTTAGATGCACCAGTTTGCTCACCCAGCTTCTCTGATAGTCTGCTAGAAATCTTTTGAAGTCTGCAAACTCATTACACTCCCAGGCAATATATTACAATTATCTCTTTCTTCTTTGTCACACCTCCAACATTTGCTGTCTACCTGAAGAAAAATTCACTGGAGTCTACTTTGGTGTTAAAAAAACAAAAAACAAAAAAAAACTGTAAACCTTTCCAAACAAATCCAGATTTTGTTGCGTATTTAGGAGACATATACCCCCTTTGTTTATATATGAATTGCTTAAACAGCAGCTTCTGTTGTAGATTATACTAAAAACTTTACCAGTGCTGGTCTTTCATTTAGGACCACCCTGTTTCTTTCCCTTTGCCTGTGCTCTTATCAGTCTTTAATAGGAAAGGCAATCTCTGGCCTGCTGTCCAAATAAATTCTTGGTCTCTTCTCATTCCATTACCTTTCCCTCTGTAATTATTTGCTCCCAGTACCTTGGTTCTTTTCCCAGTTTTCTCCAATAAATTCCAGTCCCGGATTGCCTGTCTGTCTGGATCACTAATTGCAGTCATCCCTATTGGCAGAATCTCCTTTCTCCATTCCCATGTTGGCTCAGTTATTAAAATACTTTCTGCTGTTTTATGAATATATTCTATATGATTACTTTTATTCTCCTTAAAGGTCTGCATCCAAAATCTGTCTCTCCTTGCATCTTGAGCTTCTCCCCTGTTTTCATCATCATCAATTTTCACTTTGTATTAAAGGTTTCTTGTGCTGTGTAAAAGGAGCCTTAACTGTGTAGCGCTGAAATACCCTTTCAAGTCGAGTAATCCCAATCTGCTTGGCTTTGTTGGAAAAATCAGTTTATTCTACTTGATAGTTGTCGTCTTCCCCTTCCAGATAAAATCCTTCAGCTCTTAATTCCTATCCACAACTTCTCCTCTGGTTGATTAAAAAAAAAAAAAAAATTTGTGCCTGACGTGTAAAAGAGGAAAGGGACTAAAAACATTTAACTGTTTACATCTCACTAGCCATATCCATATAACACAGCTTCCAATTTTTTAGTTTTTGTATTCTTTTTTTTTTAATCTCTTTCCACATATCCTTAGCTGCTGTGCTTGCATAATTTTTAATCCATATTTCTAAGTACTTCATTTTATCATGTCCCCATAACTATGGATATTTCTGAACCGATTTGTGTGTGGGTACATAATTTACATCTATTGTCTCAAAATGTTGCACAACACTGAAATGTCCTTTTCTGCTTTTACCAGCTGTAAAATATCATCTGCAAGTAGAGCCAGCTTTTCTTGACTTGTCTTGTGTCTTTCTGCTTTTCCCGGTTAGTGGTCGCCACAGCGGAACTCCGGTCCTCTAATGATTGGTAGTTGATTTTTACGTGCCGAGTTGCCAGCCCTGATGCACAACCTTCAATGAAGGTATGCCCATTCACACGTCTCCACGCAGAAGACGCTCTAGCTGAGAATCGCACCGGACAACGTCTTACTGTGAGTTGACAATGCTACCGCAGCACCAGGATGGAGAGCCAGCTTTTCTCGACTACCATTCCAATTTATATTCTTGAATTTGAGTCCCTTATTTTCTCTGCCAATGGTTCCAAATATAATGCAAGTAACAAAGAGGGGAGAGGACACACCCCTGCTTGGTTCCTTAGAGGAATCCACCCTTTTTAATTTTCACCTTCGATCCCTCATATATCCTCCTAATCAACCTTACTTTTATCAGGGAATGCAAATGCTTCCATTGCCCTGCTCATAAAGTCCCAGCTTACTCTGTTGTATGCTTTTTCTAGACCCACCACCAACAGTGGTATTTTTCTTACATTCTGCTTCCCTCTGAATCTTCAGTGTTTGTTAATGTTGTCATATATCTGCCGCCCCTTCACAAAACCACATTGATCCATATCTGTCTATCGTGGCATCACTTGTGTGATTGTTTTAGCCATTATAACCATAACACTTTTTATAATCATGGTTTAGTATTGAAAGGGGCCTGTATGAAGCTGGAGGTTATTACAGCTACCACCACTTTCTTGTAGGGTGTTACTTCTCTTAAAATACTGTTCAATAAAACCTTCCAGATCTTACAGGTTTTCCCGTCTACCTTCCAAAGTTTCTTAGGAATACTATCTATTCCTAGAACTTTCCTGTGGATTGGTTGTACATCACCATTTTTCTATATATAATTCTTCCATAAACATTTCCATTTGTACCTTTTATTGATTTCCATATTTCTCTGCTTTATACATACTTTCATAGGATTTTCAAAATATTACTAATACCTCTACAGGGTCTGTTATCACCCCTCTTATAGGCTCCTTAGACTTTGTGACAGCTTTATGCTTTCTGTTGCCTGAGTTGTGCTAAATGTTTTTTGTGCCCTCAATTTATCAAAAACAACTGCTTAACAGCAGTCTTTCTAAACTCATGCATATTATCGAGGTAATGCCTTATTTTCTGTTTAGCATTCTGCAGTTACACCTCTTCTGTGAGATTCCCCCTATTCTGCAAAACATTTTTCAGTCCCTCTAAATAATTCTTGTTACTTCTTAAACACATCTCCATTCCTTTTGTTTCCACTCTATTTTTAAACTCCACTTCAGTTTTAGCCCACTCCCTAGCTTTATTTCCAGAGGGAATGTACATCATCTCTGATAGCTCCTGAATAGTTTCCACTACCCATTCCTTAAATTCCTCTCTAACAGGTGGGAAAGCATCATTGTCTCATTTTTATTTCATTGCCATGTGTTTTTATTTCAGTTGTTATTGGCGTATGATCTGAAATGGGTTATTGGGTGCATAACAATACTTTCAATTAAATGCATATGTTCCTTTGAAATGTAAATTCTCCCTAGCCTAGCGCAGTTTGTGTATCTTCGGGAATAGTATACAAATTAACTCTGAACTCCTAGTACTGAATTCACATCTTCCATGCCAAATATTTTCATAAATTTCTTCAAAAATCTTCTCTCCTTTGTTATATTGTCCCTTCTTGGCCCCACAGACACATTCACTGCTACAAATCAAATTCCAGTCCCCTCCTATAAGTAGTAGTCCTTGCTGAAAGCGGATTATTTCTCTAAGAATTTTCTTAAGCTCCATTATAGCAGTTTTAGGTGGAATAGAAATGCATGCCAGTGTAATCCTCCTCCCTTGCCAGTAGCCCCTTAGTACTACAAATCTGCCGTTATTATCGTTTTTATTCTCTTCTGTCACTATTGGAGCTTCTCTTGCAATTAGTACAAGTACTCTTGTTTTCCTTTGTCCCAAGTATTCTACTGAATAACCATCTTGAAAACCTTTCTTTATCAAATTCACATGTTCAGTTGTTTCCAAGCATCTCTCCTGTTGCACAGCTATTTGCACTTTACATTTTTTATTATAGTTTACTACCTTTTCTTTTTTGTATTTATCTGTGAGACCATTGACATTTAAGACATTACAGAAAGCACCATTGTGTTAAAAAGTTACTCCCCCGCCTTTTAAGTGTCTAGTGCCAGCTTTTGTGTTACATGCATACACTGTTTGGCAGGTTGATCTTTTATATTGTTTCTTGTCCTATTATCCATTTGAGTGAGAGTCGCATCTTACAAAACTTTTGTTTTATTGAAGGCTCTAAAACAAAAAAACAAACACACTTCCAATACCCCCTAAAAGCTATTACTTAATACTAACACACAAACATAATGTATATCTTCAAATATTGAAGTTTTACCCCCTGATAGGAACACGTGTTCCAAACAGACAGCCACACACATAGACATGGGTTAACATAGAAGAAAGGTTATCCATGCTAACATGCATGGTACAGCTTGTGCTTCTACTATGTGCACTTTTTTTTTTGTCCTTTCTTTGTAGTTCTCCCAGATAGGAAACTCTTGAATGCTTTCAGAAAAACATTATCTCCTAGACATTTCTGTTTATTGGATTGTCTCCATGGAGACATGAGGACCAGATACAGATTTGCTGCTAAGCGTACATTTATTTTCTAAAAAAAAGCTTTATAATATTCAATGTTCTTTTTCATGTGCTTGCTTTCTCTTAATGTGTTACTAGATCAAGAGGGCCTTAATCCAGCCATTCCCCTATCCAAGAATGAGAAAAAAAAGTGCATACATTTTTTGTCATGCTATTTTGACCAGACTTCTTTTTTCTACATTGCAGTACAGTGCTTGCATTTCTTAAAGGTGAACAAGGAGAGAGAAGGGAGAATGGGGAAAAAAGACACAGGAGTGCCTGTTTACATTGGTAACCCCATTACACTTAAAAATAACTGAGGAAACTTTACTCTATAGTATACAAAGAAAATCATGCACTATAAAAATATTAAGAATAAAATGGTTTTACTTGAAGGTAGCTTTTCTCCCACCTCTTCCATTCTCCTAAGTATTTTTCCAAACATTAATGACATGAAGTAGGGCATATGCTTTAGAGTCCCCTACAAGTTTAACAGAGTAAAAAAAAAAGTCCAGTATTTCCAGATTTTTTTATGTCCTGTTTTGTTTCACATATATAATTATTGCTTTGTAATCCCACATCTGTTACTTTCCAAGTCTTTGTTTTTTATTCCTGTTCATCTCCATCTCCCATACAAACTCTCGATTCCTCTAGTCAGCTCTTGTGCTTTTTTTCCTTCTCTCAAGCATTTTCTGTTGAAATGTTGGAAGAGGTTTCACTGGTACAGTCTCTCTGTGGTCTTCACCAGAAGAACAAAAAGCAGAATCTCCTTCCGTTTCACAGCTCACTTTTTGTAGGACAAACAAAAAGATAGTTGGGCACAGCAATTTGAATCCCATAGCTGATTCCCGACATTTCCTGACTAGTGGGATAAATTTATTCCTGTTTGGTGTACAGTGAGTAATCATTCTCCATAGTGTGCTATCAAAATGTTGAAATAAATTGTAATAATTTTATGAAGTCAAACTCTTAGGCTGTTGTGAAGCTGACATGGAAATTGTAAGTATAAAGCACATGCTTTTATGGTTTTGCATGGGGGCAAGCCCCCCCTGCACCACCCTGCATATTATACATTCCAACTCGAGATCTCACTACAGTGAGGAAAAGGGTAAATTTCCTGATTCCCACTGTAGTGTGATCTGCAATCAGAACTTCAATCTCGTATTAGCGAATGAACACTACCATTAACTAATGTGGGTTTGAACATTTCCAGGTCAGCATTACAGAAATTGGAAACGCGCATTCGACCATCCCAGTTTCGCATAAGTGCTGTTAAACATTTTGATAGTAAGCCTTCTCCACAAACACCGTGCTGCCTTCCACATGTAGTTCTCCTCCTGCTGGTAGGATTGCATCTTTATTATTGAAGATCTAGGCTGCTTTCTAATAGCCAAGTTTGGAACATACACATGCTGTGCCCTTTCAATTAACAACTCCTGCTGTGGAGTGCCAGTCCAGTTGCTTATTTGTGCTGTCATAAAATTAATACAGTCTGTTCCTTCCAGCTTCTGTGGTACAGGAGAAAATCTCAGGTTTTCCCTACATGCTCTGTCCTCTAATTCTACTATATTTTTAAATCTCTGTTCTTGAACAGTCTCTTATTCGGCTGGCCTTTTCTTCATTTCGACCTCTGATCACCTTATCTGAATATCTTTTTATAGCTTCTTCATGTTTTCCAGCCTTTTGTTGTTTGAGTTGATGTACTCCATCAATGTTTCATTTATTTTAATCAGGTATTTTTTATTTTTTACTACTTCTAGGTTACTGGAAGTCATGTCTAGAGCTTGCATTTTTTTTTGCTGAACAGCTGCACTACTATTCCCAGTCAGTGTTTTTTCCTCACCTTTTGTAGCTGATTTTCTTTCAGGCTCTCTGTCTTTTTTCCTGGCATCCAGGCAGTGCACTTACTAGCCATTTACTGAAATTTACCCAGAAGTACAAGTCCACAGGCTATTACTGCTGAGTTTCTTTGAACACTGGGAGAGCTAGAATTAAGCTGTTACTCAATGTGCAGTCATCTTGGAAGCAAAGTGGGTCATCTCTTGGTGATGTATTGTGAATGTGGTAGCTCCCTAGGGTAGACTACTTTCCAAAGGATACTCTAATGCATTTTTTGGTGTTTAGTTTCAGTCCATGATTTTGGCACCAGTTATTTGGGACAAACCTTCCTGCAGGATGGTCAAGTAATTTAAATATTCAGTGACTGCTCCTAGTTTGCAGTTATCTACAAACTTAGTCAGCTACAGCCCATTGGTATTGGCTTTTACTTCAGAGAAGTAGATGCCAAATAGAAGAAGTCACAGCACAGAGCCTGGGGGATTTCACTGTTGATTTGGTCTCTTTATGGGGGTAACTTTTTTAATTTCCTGCATCCTGTGAGCCAGTTGGCAGTCCATTGGGTGACATAGGGATTTATTTCCGGTTTATTTAGCTTTTTTACTATGCCCGAGTGTGTGGTTGTATCAAAAGCTTTGACTAGGTCAAGGTGTGCACTTTGTATTGTTCTACCTTTTCAAAAATGTCCACCAGATTGAGTAGGTGTGGCCTGCCCTTGATGAATCCAGATTGAGATGGGTCTAGTGTTTGGAGGTTCCATATATCCGTATTGATTGGTTCCATGATAGGTCTTTCCACAGCTTTGCAAATGAGTCTGGTCAAACATATTTCACTCTAGGTTTTAACCTCTGCTATTTTGTTGTACTATTTTAATACGTGCTAATTAGTCTCCCTAAACTACATAGCTAATCTCCATTTAGTATTGTGTGCCTGTGTAGATGGAATGATGCTTGCTGTCACATTACTGATCACAGTGTTGAAAGAAAATGCTTCTCCTTAAAGAATGTCTGTTATTAATACAGAGGTTGAACTTTTTCTTTTTTTAAGAGAGAGAGGTGTGTGTATGTGTGTGTGTGTATTCACACACACACACCAACCATTACTGTTGAGTGTTTCTGCTGCTAGACATTCACACACACAAACCGTTGCCATTACAGTATGCATACATATGTACATGGGTTTTGTGTGTAGCTGTCTATATATATATATATATATATATATATATATATATATATATATATATATATATACATATACATTTTTTTTATATTTGTGTATCCATATATTTCTATATCTATATATGTGTGTATGTATGTATGTATATGTATATATATATATATATATATATATATATATATGTATATGTGTATGTGTATATATATATATATATATATATATATATATATATATATATATATATATATATATATACACACATATACACAGAGTTCAACATATGTTGATGGTCAGCAGGTGTGATAGATCAACAGTCCCAGAGTGGGGGAGTATCCCCTTTCCCCGGGGATTGTGCATGCAGTCAAAAGTTGTTGTGTGTGTGTGTGTGTGTGTGTGTGTGTGTGTGTGTGTGTGTGTGTGTGTGTGTGTGTGTGTGTGCGCGCATATATTTATATAGATATGATTAGCAGAGGGTGTGGGGGTGCAGGGGCCTTGCCCCATGCAAAAAAAAAGTATTTTGGTTGCATGCAGCGATTATTCTACTCTTGCATGCACAGTTGACTGTGGATATTTCCATTGTTGACCTTCTTGCCATTGACATTGTGGTGTGACGACATAATTCACTAATTCCGTGTGTGTGTGCATTTATTTATTTATATGTGTGTGTATGTGTGTATATATGTATATATATATATATTTATATGTATATATATATATATGTATATATATATATATATATATATATATATATATATATATATATATATATGTATGTATATATGTGTGTGTGCATTTATTTATATGTGTGTGTGTGTATATATATATATATATATATATATATATATATATATGTGTGTGTATATTACAGATGCATATTCTCACATTCTTATGTATGCAGTTGGGTAAATGTGTTTCTGCTTTTCACAGGCACCACTGTTAGACTGTGTTTTAAAGCAGGTCTTTACATTTAATGTTGCTGACAAGGTGTTCCAACATTAGCTATTACTTTAAAATGCATTGGTTTTATTGTAGTTATGCAACTGTTGTGACTGCGAAATGCCATGTTTGTTGGTACGTTTACTTTGCCTCTCACACTACAGTCCTTGTTTTGCATTTATGCAAGAAGATTCGGCAGTTTAAATCTTCAACTAATTTGCTAGTGTAAATGTGAAAGACTTTACTCTGTAAAAGGATAACATTACAGAAGCAAGTTCTCCATTTTCTCTGCCCACTTTGGAAGCATTAGGAAACATCATTTCACAGACTCAGCACTCTGGTGATGAATTCATTTGTACTTGAGTAGGATTCTCAGTAAATGTGATGCTCTGATTTAGTTTAGGGCACAGTTATGAGTAGATGCCAAATTTATAGATGTTTCATACCTTAAATCTTGGGATCAAATGAAAGTATGCGTAATGCTCAGGAACTCGCCATTGATAACTGGTGTCAAAATAGCATGACTTTCACACAGTTGTACTTTTTAAGCAATAAAAGTGTAGAAGTATATTTATATAAATACCATAGGTATTGCCAACTAGGAGGCATTGTAGAACAGAATTGCACATCAGCAGTAGCTCCTGACCCAGTTTTGGTCTCTGAGATTTTGTGAATATTTTTCGTTAAAATTATTAATGTTGGCTATATTTAATGTTTGTGTTAATTTCAACCAGAAAAAAGTTATATGGTAATCCATGGTGTCAACTGTGCAAATTTATAATTGGTGTCTTAATTACCACTGCTTCGCAAATGTGTACTTTGTTTACTAGTAAAATAGGCAAATAAGTATGTTTATGTAAATGTCTTAGGCAGTCTTCATAGGTTCATAGGTGTGTACTAGTCTAATGGCCCTAGAGCCTTTACAAGCCTAGCCCATAGAAGTGCCCTGGCATCGTGCTGCCAGACATTAGTTCCCAGTGCCTCTATCAAGTAGAGCCATTGGAGTGATCCCCAGGGTGAACTTTCTATTACCCATCCACTCATCAATATTTCACTGGAAGAGGGACAGCGAGGTGCTCTGCTTGACATGTATGGGAAGTTTATTCCAGAGCATGGGCAGTCTCTGGGTGAGGAACCTGTCCCTCCAGCATGTTTTGTTGATTGTGGTAATGAAGTTGAGGTCTCTGGAGTGTGTGGTGCGGAGGTATTGGGATTTCTTTAGATGCAGAATTTCTAACAGAGCTGGATCAGACATGGCTTTGTAGCAGAGATTGCCTCTAAAGTAGGCGGTGTGAGACAGAGAATAGCCGGAGTCTGTTAAGTCTGTCCGTGAAGGATATGTGTTTGTTTAATGCATAGGATCCTCTTCTTGAGGTACTTGTGTGGCCTCTTCAGCTGTTGCAGGTGTCTAGTGAGGTACATGCCAAATGGGGCATTATACTCAGTGATTATTCTAATGAGAAAAGTAGAGGGAGAACTATGACCTCTTTCTTCCTAGATGCAAAACCCTTGGTAATGAGATCTGCCACACAGGACTTCCTGACCACAGTGGCAATGTGGTGGTCAAAGTAGAGGTTGCTGTCAGCCTGCGTCCTCAGATCTCTTATAATGCTTTGTGTTCAGTGGACTCCCATCAATGGGGTAGTTAGTGGGAACTGGAACTGAGTTTTTACCAGAAGGGATGACGCATTTTTGGCGTTAAGCTTAAGGCCATGGTTTCAACACCATTCTGTAGGATGTCTCCATCACTTGGGGAGTTAATAGTAGCTCCCAGCTTGCTTTAGTCTGTAGACCTGGTCAGCCAAAGTCCCTTTGTGTTGGCCTGGACGTTTGAGAAGTAGATGCCGAACAGGATCGGACCCAGGACTGATCTCTGTGGGACTCCACTCTTGACTGGTTGGCAGTCTGATTTGGAGTTTGCTACTTCACACTGTGTGTTCTATCTGTGAGGTAATTTGCAACCCACCTAGTGATATAGGGGTTGATGCCTAGTTTGGTGAGTTTATCAATAATTCCTGAGTGAGGAATGGTATCAAAGGCCTTGGCTAGATTGAGGTAGGCTGTATGGCACTGCCTTACCTTCATCCACAACCCTGGTGACTGACTCAAAGAAGTCAACCAGGTTGAGCAGGCATGATCTCCCTATCACAAAGCCAAAATGCATGAGGTTCAGAGTTTGGAGGTTTCCTCTATCTTTCTTGATCGGGTCCATGATGATGCGCTGCATAGCTTTACATATCAGACTCGTCAGGCTAATGGGGTGGTAATTCCCAGGGTCTGTAGTCGCTCCCCCTTTATGGAGAGAGATGACTTTAGCATTGAGCCATTTGTTAGGGATAAAGCCTGAGGTGAGGGTGTGAGTGAACAGCGTGCACAGATGTGGTGCCAGTTCACTTTGTAGTTCATGTAGAACACAGCCAGGGATATTATCTGGTCCCATGGAAGCTGTATTCTTGGCTTTGGGCAATGCAGCTGTAACCTGAGCTGCAGTAATGCCGGGTGCCTGGCATTCTTCCGGTATTGTGATTGGTCCTTTGGTGGGGAGGGGGGGGGGTAAAGTTGGCACTGAATCTGTCAGCCAGTATGTTGGCAATATCTGTTGGCTCAGTATAGGAGGTACCATTGCGCAGTAACTCAGCAAATCTGGGTATTGCCGTGGAGGTTCTTGATATAACTATAAAAGGCTTTGTGGTATTTTTTAAGTGTCAGCCACAATACTGCCTTCATAGTTGGCTTTAGAGGATTTGATGAGGGATCTCAACATTTTGTTGAGGCTAGTAAGGGAGTTTTTCCATTTTTGGGACTTCGCCTTTTTCTGCAATAGTTTCTGTCTACTGTTGTAGAGCTTATTAATGGCAGAGGACCACCAGATTGGCTTCCTTTTTTGGAGGAGAGCATCTTGGTTCTGTTGGGTATAGCAGGTTCCATGCATTTATGTACATGTTTGTACAGTGCATTGGTGTATGATTTGGCAGTCATGCAGCTATTTTACATTGGCATGGTGCCGTGAAGTTAGCCACCTCTGTTTTAGGAGTCCAAATTCAGCTTTGGCGAAGTTTTTCAAGGTGGTTACCTTTGCGGGGGGTGTGGTTGAGATGTGGAGTTCCATGGTGATAAAGTTTATGGTCAGATCTGACCAGGGAGGGATTGGCTGTTGGTGTAGAGCAACGGTCACCCGTGTTAACAGGTCAAGGATGTTGCCTCCTCTAGTGGGGGTCAGAATGAGCTGCTCCATGGCATTGGAACTGATGAATTCCAGGAAGCGTTGGACCAGTGTACTGGTGCTTGAGTAGTTTTCCTAGTTGACAGAGGGGTAGTTGAAGTCTCCTAGTATGAGTGTTGGGTTGGACCTTGATAGATTCAAGGGTGCTTAGGAATGTGGAGTGAGAGTGTATGGACATGATTGGGGACCTATAGCAGGCTATGACCTGGATCACAGTCTTACCCAATGTTAGTTGTACCTGAAGTATCTCAGATGGATTATACTGGGTTACTAGTCTGGAGGTGTGCATATTCTTTATGAATATGGAGACACCACCACCTTTGGAGCTTCGGTCCATGTTTTGGGGCCGAAATGAGTTGCAGCCTGGTAGCGCACAGGTGCTTTCTGCCGCTTTAAACCAGGTCTCCGTTACAGCACAAATGTCGATGCTCTCCATTTTGAGGAGTGCTTCGAACGAGTGCATCTTGACATGTAGACTTCTAGCGTTGAGCAGCATGACCCTCAGATTGCATTTATTTATAGCTCTTACAGTGGTAATTTGGTCTTTGAAACACCGCCTAAATAAGGCACTATGGGATGGCAAGATCCTTAGCTAGTACCCAGAAACCCAGGGGTGACAGATGCAAGCCATCTCTGGCAAAGCATCGAGGTTCGTCATTCATGTCATCCCAAGCAGACAGATACTGGATTCCCTTAGAATGACACCAGAAACTTAGCCAGTTGTTGAAATCAATAATTTTTTGTTTGTACTACGGTGTCATTGTGGGTGACTGTAGGATACTGCTCAGGGCTAGTGTCATACCTGCTTGGGCCACACATGGAGAGCTGAACTATGTCTCTCTTCATGTAGTCTAGGGATGTGCCTCTCAGGTCATTCATACCCACATGGACAGTGACAGAGTCCTACTTGTACTTGTTTGAGTGACCCGAGTATTGTACTTGTTTGAGTGACCCGAGTGTGTGTGTTGTTTGTCGGATTATAGCACCTGATAGACAGCTGACTGTTACCTTCTTATTCAACCAAGTGAGTGGGGCATCTGTGTGCCTCACTGTTGTCACCTATGATTAGTGTATTGGGCAAGGTGTTTAGCATTAGGGGCTTGGCTTGAGGGGCACACTGTAGAGGTGAGCTATCTGTCCTGTGGTTTGTGCTGTGTTGTGGTGGCAGAGTGCATTTCTGTCTTGGAGGTCTCTGCCGCTTGAAATTTCTGTTCTGCGAAGGTGGGTGTGTGGTTTGTGTTTTTATGAGAGCTGTGATCATGGGTGTTCTGGAGGGCTGTGTGTTCTATGTGGTGTGGTGCAGGTGTTGATCACCTCCTCTTGACCAGTAATCTGATCTTGGCAGGAGAGTGCATAGCTTCCAATTTGGTGATATAAGTGCATCTCTCACAAGTCTGAGTGTTGGGAGATGAGAGGAGAAGGTTGTCTGTGTACATGAGGCAGTTGCTACACTGCCTCAGAATGCCCAAGTGTACCAGGTTAATAGGAGAAAGCACAGGGAACTGCCCTTTAATCATGCCAGGAGGGGTGGTCATAACTATACCAGAGCTATTTCCATGAAGAACGACTAGTGCTGATGGCTGTTAGGTGGGCTGTAATAATTGCTACAAAAACCTGTTGAAGTGCAATTTGATTAGGCTATTTGAAGTGCAAGAGAGAAAGAACTAGCAATATCTAAGGGAAAAATTGAAGCGCAGACTTTCTGGCACTGGTAATAGTTTACCTCAGCTCGGTGCCACTGAGCAGAGTTTAACCAATAGCAAACCAGTGCAAACACAGGCTTTTAAACCAGAAAGTTGAAGGGGATGGAAAAACTGCCCAAACGTTCAATAAACTACAATTTCTGGGCCAGAAACCACTCCTGTTGTGGTAGATAGGCTTACCTAGTGCTTACCACCCCCACTGAGAAGCTAGAAGGCTTCCCTGCAACACAGAAAGGCTTGGGGGGGGGGGGTGCTCAGAAGTTTACAAACAGTCCTGGATACAGCAAATCTGTATCTGGACTAGACTAGTTACAAGAAAGGTGGGAAACGAGCTTAGAACTGTTTTACAGAAAAGCAGTAAAAACAATTGAAATGCATTAGCACTCTTGAGTGTGTAGCAATAGTAAAACAAATACAGTTTAAGTAAATGCAATTAAATTAAAAAAATTGACTAAAAACGTGCAGAAAGCCGTAAATTAGGAAAAAATCAAAATGGAGGCACTTAGAGTATCAAAAAATAGTGCCAACAAATATATAAATAAATCGGTCAAGCAAAATTTAAGACCGTGCAGAACTCTGTGAACAGTTAAGTGCCATAAACTATACTTATCAGCTCTATATTTCCAGATTGTTTGTTTGAGAAGCACACTCTTGTCAGAACACAAGGAGATTCTAGCATAGTGTTAAACTGGAAAGGGAGAAAGGAGGAACAGAATACAATTCCAAGGGTAAGAAACATGGCCTTCTCAAATGTTCTCTCTGTATTAGGTAGAATGAGCTAATGACACTAGGATGGGAGGAGTGTTCCATCTCCTTGAAAGTATTGTGGAAAATCATTAAACAGGTCCAGTCAGCACACAGGTCCAGAATGCCTCCAGACAAAATTTGGTTGGTTATTGAGATACTGCGATTTGTTTTAACTGAAAATTACAAATGTACCTTACCAACAGGGGATTTGTGGCACATCAGCCTATCAAATGAAAGTTTACATATTGCTGTCTGCCACTTTGCAGTTACTTGCATATAATCACTAATAAATATATTTAAACATTTTATGCAACTATCTTCAGCAGTGTCCACTTAGTAGCATTGTCGAACAGTATTTCACAGGATAAGTTGGCACAAGGGTTAGGAATGTCTCTTGACAGAGATGGGATGCTTTGTAATTGATTTTTTTCTTCTTGCCAAGTTATGAATGTGTGCTGTATTGACAAGCATGTTGTTCAAATGTTAACGTGAACCAGAAGGACTTGGTACTTAGGGTATCAAATGCAAGTTTACAGTATGCTGGAAAATTTCTCAGACGCTGTCTACCTTCCACCACTTTGCCAATGTTTTAACTTGATTGGTAATAAAATACACTTAAGTATATCTCTAAGTATCCCTATCAGTTTTCCTCTTGGAGGAATTGTGGATCACAGTTCACACACCCTAATAGCATACTGGTCAGGAATGTCTCCTGACCCAAATGGTGTGCTCACATGATTGTTTCTCTGCTGCCTTTTAAGTTTCTTAAGTTTCCGTCTTCAGAAGGTCTTTTTGTAACATAAGCCAAAGTGGATCTTTATCTGGAGTTTTATTGAACTTCTCTAATTGTCCGACTACTGTATGAGAATTTCTCTGAATACTATGGTATATGGCTTCTGTGATATTCATGATACCTCTTGCCAGATAAACATGAGAAAGATGCAGTGGTTTCTTAAAAACACATGAACCCCACGTTTGCATTCTCTGGAATATCATGGGCTTTATAAAAGGAAATGTATTGGTAGAGATGGCAAATTCACCTGAACCCA
The DNA here is from genome assembly GCF_019279795.1 of Protopterus annectens. NCBI lineage: Eukaryota > Metazoa > Chordata > Ceratodontiformes > Protopteridae > Protopterus > Protopterus annectens. Next base: position 1,164,130,040 of record NC_056743.1, read on the forward strand.
GGTCTTCCAAATTCAGATGAACCCCAGGTCTCCCTTTTTTCTCCTCAGACCACAAACCAATCTGTCACCGTGTATGCGTGAGATTTTGCTTGGAGAACAGTTTCCAGAGGCATAAAAGTGCAAGGTCTGTACAATCCTTCAGACGGACCAAAGCATATAAGGTTAAAATACCGGTGATGGTCTCTCCATTGTCTTTGGTGTCCGGGACGTCTTCAGGTGACAGGCAATACCACAGTCATGTGATATATAAACAAGCAGGGAGGTACAAGGCCATACCTACTATTTCACTGTTTCCCTCTTGCAGTTTCATCACAATCTATCCTTTTCTATCCCTTATAACAGTCCAAATAGCCCCAACCATTCTCACTTTCCTAATTACTTTGCTTCTCAGTCTTAAATGTAAAAATATTTTCATAGTAGCTCTATTACTAACATTTACTATATTTCGGTAACAGTTATGTTCTGCCTTTCTAATATTTCCATAGACAAGACGCCTCTTCATTTTAAGTGCTAGAAATTGCAGGTAATATTATAGTATCTTTCAGTGTTATTTCTCTTTGCTATGCCTGTGTCCATTTTTAATAAATATGCAACACTGTGTATACCTCTGTAAGCTATGTACATGCTCTGTTTCTAAATGATGATTCTGTAAGCTATTGCAATTTTTTCTCTCTCATGTATGCACACTTAAGTGTTTTGTATTCCTTCTGGTGTCATGTAACTGTATTTTGTGTATGTGACAAAACTCATGTTAAATATGGAGCTTTTCACCATAGGCCCCTGCTGAAAAAGGGTTTTTATCCCAGATGGACTTTTACAGTAAACAAAGATAAAATATTACCCACTGTACAGGGTGGCATTGATGGCTTAGATTTAGCTGTTCAGCATCCCTTAATCTTCAAGTGTGTAATGGTCTGTCAGAGCAAAACATAGTGGAAGACCAGCTAAGCAAGACCAAGGCAGGCCATCACAAATGGAAATTGCAGGAAGGTATCTTCCAAGAATTAATCCAGTTGTGGGGAATGCCTCAAATAGATCCATTTGCCTCCTTTCAAAATGGACAACTAAACACATTTTTTTCCTGGACTCTTTCAAGCAAGCCAGGAAAATAGATACACTTTTCCTTTCCTTAGAAGAGAATATTAATTTATATGTTTCAGTCTTTTCCCCTAATATCCAGGTTAAATCTGAAGAGTCAACAATAAAACTCAAAAATCATTGTAGCATTATGGAATTGGCCAAGGGCATTTACCATAAATTTCATCATAAACGATCTGCTTACAAAAGATGGATGAGTTGATACACCCCACTATCAGTCAACTTCAAATGACCCTTTAGGCACTTGTTTCACAATGACATACAGCTTGTACTGAAGGAGGCAAGAAAGCCTGCTACTAGAAAATTCCATATTGGTAAGTGGAAGTGATTTTGTAGTTGGTGCCTAACCAGTAATACCAGAGGTCTATCTGGGATTTTGTACCTCTGGTGCTTAAATATTACTGTGTTTACTTTCCTATTGGCCTTGCTTACTCCTATCTAAAGGTCAATCTTGCAGCCATTTCAGCATGTCTGCCCATGGCTATCCCTCTTCTGTGTTTGTTGTGAACAGTTTCCGAAAGGAGTTTTACACCTGAGACCTCTGCATAAAAGGGTTGCTTCTACTTGGGCTCTCATTTATAAAAATTGACCATATCACCTTTTGAACATGCCCATGACATCTACAAGAGGAGAATCGGAGTTGAAGGCTGTCATGGTGGGTGAGCCCCATCTCAGTTCCCACAGGAATAGGGTCTCTTGTAAGAACAAACTCCTCAATCATGCCCAAAGTGCTTTCAGAGTTTACTTTGAATCAAATCATTATTCTCACAGTTTTCTGTCCAGAACTTAAAATCCAGGGAAAAGGGATTGGGCAACTGTGGTACTGTCTTGACGGAACTAAGCCCTTTAGAAAAGCTGACCAGCTAATTACTAAACAAAGGGCAAAGGGTGGCACCTTGTGTATAAACCGACAACGTTCAGGTGGTGGTGGTTCCTGCCATGGCAGTCATATTCCAAGCAGTATCAAGGCAAATTCTACAACAGCTTTGCCTTCAGTGACATAGTAGAAAGGGATGGACTCTAGAAGCATTCTAGAGGCAGATACTTGGTCCTCTGTATATACGTTTACAAAGCATTACAAACTAGTTTCCTTTTTTATGTCCAAGTTGGACTTTCCCAGGAACATTCACTAGGGCCTCCTGGATCCATATCCTTCATTTGCCAGGATGGATCTGTTTTGATAATCAACCTATGTAGCCTAAGAAGTACTGCAGCAGTGGGAATGATGAACAGTAGTACAGCTGTGTAAGTTGCACTTACCCATAACAATAGCTGCTTGAATTCCTCACTGCTGCAGTAATTGCACCCACTCTGCATCTCCCTACTCTTGTGTATAGTTATAATTAGGATATAAAGTAGGGTTAGATTTGTTTCTACTTTAATATATGATTTTTGGATGTTTGGTTCAGGATTATTAGGCTGTTCGGTCTGTCTCTGTATGGACAAGAATGTCCTGAAGAAAGCTTCAGTTTGAGTGCCGATTTCACTCCTTGAGATTAGACACTTGGCAGTCAAAGTAAAGGAGTGGGGGGGGGGTGGGGATTGGTATTTAAACTAGCCTGATGTCCTTCAAGAATGCAATTGCAGTCCTTACATATGGGTTGTCCTGCCTCAGGCAGCCCTTCAGTCGGCCGGATTCCAAAGTCTGGGTGCGGCGTCGGCTGATGTCGCCTCCTCCCTGACATCAGAGCGGCTGGGGTATATAAGCATCAGCCGACGCCATCTTCCCCAGTCTTTCTTGCCGTGCGGTGCCCGAAGCAGAAGCAGTTCACAAGTGCCGGTCGGTCAGTTCCTGTGTTTTCAGTACCGAAGTCATCAAAAAGCTAAGTACCCCGTTGGGGAACCTTTTCTTGCCTCAGCCGATGTCAGATAAAACTGCAAAAGTTAATAACTGTTTGTCTTGTGGTAAACAAATACCTCATAAGGACTTCCATTCTTACTGCCTTCCCTGCCTTGGCCCAGACCAGGACGTCTCGGCCTGTGCTTGCTTCAATAAGCGCACGCTGAGGTGCCGGGCAGAATTTGCTGGACTTTTTTGGTGAAAAATACTCTTGTATCATGCCGTCGGAACAACCGACTACACATATTTCCAAAAAACGGAAGGACCGGGCCCGACATTCTCGGCCTGCGACTTCCACTGACACCATGCCAAAACCTACTGCTAGTGCATCGGTCTCTTCTGAGGCGGTTATTTCACCGCTCCAGACCGACGACACCGCTTTATCGTTCTCTTCGGCCCCAGAGCCTACGCCGGTGCCGGTTGTAGATTTTCCTCCAGAAACAGAAGCCCAAGTTTTGCCTGAGACCATACCGGTGGACAAAGTTACTCCAGCACGTGGGGCAGCTAGGCCTCCGGTGTCCATGTCAATCAAGGCCTACACACGTGCTAAGGCTGCCAGCCAGGCTAAGTCTCACCCTCTTAAATCTTTTCCTCAGGGTTCCACTTCTGATAAACAGATCATGACTTTAACTGCAGATCTAATTTCTTTAATCAGAGGTTCCCAGGCCCATCCTGACAGAGGTTCTCAGCCGCCTTCAGACAAAAGGCCCAGGGTTGAGCAGACAGAGACACCCTTTCCTCAGATGAAGCCTCTGGTGACTCTGATCACTCAGATACACAAGAAGAGTCATTCCAGGCCTACTAGGATTCTGATGCTGAGGAATCTATTCCTTCTGCCTCTTCCCCCTGAGGATATTTCTTTTGGGGAAATTCTCCACTCCATGAGAGAGCATTTTCAGTGGCAGGGCCAGGAATTTTCAGACTCCAGGAAACTGCTTCGTACCTTCCTTAAGCTTCCCCAGCACAGGCCTTTAGCTATCCTTCAGGCTCTAGTAAGTCTTGGAAGTCTGTCTCTGCCATTCTCCTGACTTCATAAGCAGTGAATGCTAAGGAACTGTGTTGTGTTGTATTTTTACAGTGCGACAGTTTGAGGCAGTGTTGTAAATGCATTGCACTTCATTGCTGTCTACACTCCACCTCGTCCCTCGTGTATTTTGGAAAACAATGATTGCGTTGGCTATTTGAGGTGCTCATTTCTCTTGGTAGATGGCATCCACATCGCTGCCTGATTCTTTTGGAAGCCATCCCCAATGGTTAATATTCAGCCTTTCCCATTATTTGCAACACAATATTCCCAAAGTGTTGCAGAAAGAAGTGCAAGCCCTGATGCGTCTCTTAACTTAGAACTTTTAATACTGTAGATAGGCTTGTATTGGTCAGGCTGTGGATTATATTTCATTACTGAAACTAAGTGGAAATTCCTTAAGATTCCAAGAGCAGGACAAGTTATTTCTTACACTTATTTCACTGAACTGCGCTTCTGAAAATGCTTATAATTGTGCTATACAGTTGATCTACTACATTTTGCACTGTAATAAAGCTTTTTTTGTATTGTTTCACTGCATTTACGTACTGTTTTATACTGTTTTAACTGTATTTTTCATTGCTAGATACTGTTTCATTACTCTAATTGCATGTTTACTGAATTACTTAACTGTAAACTGCTTTTTCATACTGAGAGTTGTATTTTCTGTTTTTGAGTGCTCTATCCAAGTTTTTCTGTGCATTTTTGATTTTTATTTTGAGGTTTGTGTTCTACAGCTAGGAACTGTAATAGTGTGCATTACTATAATTGTCTGTTTACAGTTAAAAGCATTCTCTAGAGTCTGCTTGCTCCTTGATCTGTTTAAAACTTTCATTTAGTGGCTACAGCTAGGAACTGTGATTTTTTTTTTTCCCATCCCACCCCACCCTTCCTAGTGTTGTGGTGTTCTTATACTTGGTGGCTTTGCAGTTGCCCGTCCATACTGTATATTTGATCTGTGACACTCTTCCCAGTCTGGTGTCATTGGTTCATTCAATCTAGTAGAGAACATTTGTGAAGGCCAACCCACTCAGATTCTTAATGTTGAATTAACTTCTGTTACAGCTTTCTCCATTTCCACTTTTACTGAAAAAAAAAATTCTAAGCTTGCTTCCCCCCTTTCCTGTGGCAGGTCTTGTCCAGATACGGATTTGCTGTGTTCAGGACCGTTTGTGAGCTCCTGAGCCCCCCCCACTTAACTAGTGTTAAAGTATTCCTGGCACCATAAAGTGTACTCTTCAAATTTTCCCTTGCAACCAGCCAGCTTTTTAGTTTTAGCACTCAAATCTGTTTTAGCACTTGTTCAGAACTCAATGTAAGCACTAAATAAGTTACAAATTACTACAGCACTCAACTTTCCTCACTTGTCTAGAGGAAAACAGTTTTTAGTACTTAATAAGCATAAATAAGCACCTATTCAGGCATGTCTAAAGGTCAGCTCCTGGTGTTTTCTCCCGTCTACCTGATGAATCTGGGCATCTTGGGACAATGCAGCAATTGCCTCATGTACACAGATAACCCTCTCCTCCTACCACCCAACACTACGACCTGTGAGAGATGCACTTATATAGCCAAACTGGAAGCAAAGCTCTCTTCACCGAAGACTGGACTAGACCATCAAGTGGAGAAGGTAAACACTTGCACCGCACCACACTCATCACATAGTCCCTCAAAACCTACACCACCAAAACACACACACAGAAGCACAAAACACACACCTACATTCGCGGAGGCTCTCAGTAAAAATCTGCCCAAACAACCGAGACCTCCAAAGCAGAAATACAAGCAACCTCCTCCCCCCAACACAACCCAAATGAAACATAGCCCATATACTCAGTGTGCCACTCAACTACAGCCAATAAGGCATAACATACCCAACACTCTAGTCATAGGTGACTCTATAGTCAGGCACACTGATGTTCCACTCACCAGGCTAAACAAGGACAATGTTACTGTCGGCTGCCTGTCGGATGCCAGGATCCACCACATAACGCATGCACTCAGGTCACTCTACAACAAATACAAATATGACTGTCATTGTCCATGTTGGTGTGAATGACCTGAGAAGTACCTCCCTGGACTACATGAAAAGAGACATGGAGGAGCTCTCCGTTCTTGTAGCCCAGGCAGATATGGTCCTAGCCCTGAATAGCATCCTGCCATCACCCAGAATGATACCACAGTACAAGGACAAAATGATTGACTTTAACAATTGGCTAAGCTTCTGGTGTCATTCTAAGGGAATCCAGTATCTGTCTGCCTGGGATGACATGATCGACAGACCACGCTGCTTTGCCAGAGATGGCCTGCACCTGTCGCCCGTGGGGTTCCGGATACTGGCAAAGGCTCTTGCTACTCCTATAGTGCCTTTTTTAGGCAAGGTTCAAATGACAAATTCACCACTGTAACAGGTACAAGCAAGCAAAATCAGAGGGTAATGCTACTCAATGCTAGATGTCTAAACCTCAAAATGCACTCACTCAAGGCACTCCTTAAAATGGAGAACATTGACATCTGTGCAGTGACCAAGACCTGGTTCAAAGCTCCAGAGAGCACCCCTGCATTACCAGGCTATAATTCATACCACACCTTTCGGCCACCAAACCTGGACCGAAACACTAAAGGTGGAGGCGTGTCCATATTCATTAAGGATATCCACACCTCCAAGCTAGTTGCTCAGCATAATGCATCCGAGATTATCCAAGTTCATCTAACTGTGGGCAAAACTGTAATCCAGAACCATGCCCCAGGATTTCCGCTCCTCTTTTCTTGATACACTGGAAAATATTAAGGTACAACCCAACACTCTAATAATGGGTGATTTCAACTACCCTACCATTAACTGGGAAAACTACTCATGTACCAACTCTCTTGCTCAAGGTTTTCTGGAAATAATCAATTCTAACACCTTGGATCAACTTTTCCACACCCCCACCAGGGCAGTGATATCCTAGACCTGGTCATCACCAACATGGGTGGCCAGTGTTCCACACCAGAGGTCAGATCTGACCACAAGCTAATCACCCTAGACATCCACATCCCGCTTCCACCCCCCATTAGAAAAACAGTCGTAAAAAAATTCTCCAAAGCCAACTTCACGCTTCTTAAGACAGATGTGGCAAACTTCAAGACACCCATGCAGATGGACAATAGAGGTACAACTGCTGAATACTACACAAATGCACTTTATAAGCACTTACACGAGTGCATGGATCGTGCTATCCCTAATAGAACCAAGATGCTATCCTCCAAAAAAAGGAAGCCAATCTGGTGGTCTTCTGCCATAAACAAACTCTACAACAGAAGAAAGAAACTGTTGCAAAAAAGAGTAAAATCCCACGATTGGAGGAACTCCCTGGTCAGTCTCGGTAAGAATCTTGAGATCCCTCATAAAATCCTCCAAAGCTAGTTATGAAAACAAATTTGCTACTGATTCTAAAGACAACCACAAAGCATTTAGCTTTGTCAAGAATCTCAATGGCAGCACTCAGATCTGCTCTGAGTTGCAGTACAATGACACTAAATATACAGAACCAACTGATATCGCCAACATCCTGGCAGATAGGTTCAGTGCTAACTTTACCTCCCTCTCATGCTAACTTTACCTCCCTCTCACCCCCTAAAGGGCCCATCTTTATACCGGAAGAATGCAGAGTTCCTGTAATCACGGCTACACAGGTAAAAACCTCACTCTCCAAAGCCCTCACTCTCCAAAGCCAAGAACACAGCATCCATGGGACCTGACAACATCCCAGGCTGCCTTCTACATGAACTACAGAATGAACTGGCACCCCACTAAGTACCATGTTCAGTCATAGCATCACCTCAGGCTTTGTGCCCATTGAATGGCGCACCACAATGGTTATCCCACTCCACAAAGGGGGGGCCATAACAGACCCTGGGAACTACCACCCCATTAGCCTGACAAGCCTGTTCTGCAAGGCCATGGAACGTATCATCATGGAACTCGTAAAGACATTGGAGATCTCCAAACTCTGGACCCCACACGTTTGGGTTTGTAAAAGGCAGATCAAGTTTCCTAAACCTGATAGACTTCTTTGAAGTAGTCACCAAAGCCATAGATGAGGGTAAGGTGGTTCACACAGCCTATCTAGATCTCGCTAAGGTGTTCGACACCACCCCCCACTCTGGAATTATAGATGAACTCGCTAAACTAGGTATAAATCCCTATGTCACAAGATGGGTTGCGAACTGGCTTACTGACAGAACCCACACTGTGAAAGTAGTAGACTCCAAATCAGACTTCAGACCAGTGACAAGTGGAGTACCACAGGGTTCAGTCCTGGGTCCTGTCCTGCTTTGTATCTACTTCTCTGAAGTACAGGCTAACACAGAAGGTCTTTGGCTAACTAAATTTGCAGATGACTGCAAACTAGGAGCCATAATCGAAACTCCTAACTATGTGGACATCCTACAAAAGGGCCTCACTGAGGCAGATGCCTGGTATCAAAGCTATGGTCTCAAGCTCAGTGCCAAAAAGTACATTGTCATCCCCTTTGTTAAAAAACTCTGTACCCATGAACTACCACATAGGTGGTAGTCTTAACACCGAAAGTGTGATAAGAGACCTTGGGACACAGGTGGACAGTAGTCTCTCCTTTGATCACATCACCACAGTGGTCAGGAAATCCTTCTACGTGGTACACCTCATCACAAAAGGTTTCTCATCCAGAAAAAAAAGAGGTCATTGTTCCCCTCTAAACGCCCCTTTTGGTATGTACCTCACAAGACATCTACAACAACTGGAAAGGCCGCAAAAATACCTCATAAAGAGGATTACTGGCCTCAGATGCCTTACGTAGACCATCTCAAAAAAACTCCAGCTTTACTCTGTCGCATATCGCCTACTCAGAGGCGATCTGTGCTTAACATACATAGCTATGTCAAACCCAGAGCTGTTGGACATGCTCCACTTAAAGAAATCCCAATCCCTCCGAGCTACACGCTCTAGGGACCTAAATCTTGTCACCACAATAAACCGAACATGCTAGAGGGGATAGATTCCTGTCCCAGAAACTTCCCACAGACTACCTATCTATGTCAAACAGAGCTCCTCATTAGCACTCTTCAAGAAAAATCTTGAAGATTGGATGGGTAATAGGAAATTCACCGTGGGGATCACTTCTATGGTTCTGCTTGACAGGGGCACAGGAAAATAATTTTCTTGGGTGGCGAAAGCCTGGGTACCTTTTTGGCTAGGCCTTGTATAGGCCCTAGGGCCGATAGGTTCTGTTAAATTAACAAGCAGGGGGAGGGGGTGGTCACTTTGTAGAGAGGTGGGGAAAAAATAAATGGTCATACAGCAAACTGCTGTTGCGAGTGAGCCTTCACTTTTTAGTCAGTGCTGTTGAGATGATAGCTCATAACAAAAGATCAGCTCTGTTTCCTTTGCCAAGGGGAGAAAAAAACGAGATTACTTTCCATGTGACTTATTACATTTTCATTTGTTATAACAAATGTGAAAAAGCTCTGCAAAGTTGTTAGGTAATCCATTCAGCCAAGTCTGTGCATTTGCAGCCTTAATCTGTAAAGCTGACGTGGATGGCATTCACTGAATTACTACCGGATCATTCTTGAGCATCTTTGCAAAGCCTGCAGTTTGGATGTGATTTCTGTGTCTAGGCTTCCTTTGGGGCCATGTAGTCTCTTAGGAAGTGGACCAAGGAGAGTAACTGGGAATGTTCTGCTTATTTTTTCCATGCAGCTGGAGCTGTATAGAATCCATTCCAGAAGTTATGGGTTCTCACAGTAACACAGTGACTTGAGCTCCTGTTACAGAAGGTACCCTTCCCTGCTTCCCCATGTCTTCTGTCTTTGTATTTATCCTTTACTTGTTCTATAACGTAAATGCTCTAGAGCATGGTTTATCATCCTGGGGGATGTTGTATACATTTTGTCTGGGTCTAGATAGCTATTTAAGAATCCAGCAATTAAGGTGAGTACCCGTTAATTGTCAGACCATTTACATGTAGTACAGAGTACATTCTATGGTGATTGGTTTAATTGTAGAAAAGGTGAGGAAATGAAAGGACACAAGATGAAAGATTCCGGTGTGGCTGCAGTAGTTAGTGCAGATTTTTCCATTGTGGTACTAAGATTTTCTGCATGGGTAGGGGGGTTTCTAATGTTAGCTTTTCTGCAGTGGTACTGGGTTTAATAATGTCCGGAACATAAAGCAAGTAACATCTTCCCATTATTTCTCCCGAACTGTAAGAAAGTATAGATCTGAAGTTGTCTTCCTATGCTCTTCAACTTGTGGGAATTAGGATCTGGCACGGATCCAACTCTAACACATTTCTCCAGCATCTGATCTGAGCTCCAAGCTCCTCCCCTACCCATAATGCCCTTGTCTCCTTCCTCCCTCAGATCTCGTTTCCCTTGCTAGAGTAAACTTTGTGATCTGTTGCTCTGAGCTAATTTTGGGTGTGTTGAAATATTTTCCCTTGGATCTTCTTTCTATCTAGAAATTCTCTTGTACTTTTCCTTTCACCTCCTCTATCCACATTTTTGCAGCGGTTCAAAAAAACTTCTTTCTGTTCTGTCTCGAGCAGTGTGTGTGTGTGTGTGTGTGTGTGTGTGTGAGATCTTCGTGTTTCACTGTTGTAGTCATTACATTTTGGTAATCTGCTGGCAGGTTGCCCTCAGTCGACCTGATTAACAAAGTCTTGGGTCCTGCGTCGGTTGCTGTCCCTTCTTCCATGACGTCAGGTCGTCAGGGGTATAAAACATGCAGCCGACACCATTACATCAGTCTTTCTTGCAGGGCGGTGCCTGAAGCAGAAGCAGTTCGCAAGTGCCGGTCGGCCGACTCCTAAAATTTTCGTTTTCGAGTTTCAGAACCGAAGTCTTCAACTAAAAGCTAAGTACCCGTTGGGGAAACTTTTCCTTGCTCCTTACCGATGTCAGTAAAAGTTAATTGCATTACTTGTGGGAAGCAAATACCTCATAAGGATTTTCATTTGTACTGTATTCCTTGCCTAGGTCTTGACCACAATGTGCCTTGCTGTCTGTTTTGTGCTAAATTTAATCAACACACGATTAAACGTCTGTATATTTTTGCTTCTAAATATTTTGGCTCAAGATTTAACTATCCAGAAATGTCATCGGTTAGCAATCCGTCTACCGGAATGCCTAAAAAAAAAAAAAAACAACGAAACAGACAGTCTAGGTCCAAAACCAATGAAGCTTCTCCTAAGCCAGTCGCCGGTTTGCCAGTACTCAGGCACTTTCGCAGCCCCTGATACCCGCTACTTTTGATTCGCAGGCCTCCACTGAGACCCATTCGGAGTCTGGTATGCCGCAAGATGCTATAAGTATTGAACCCGTGGATGTCTCTTATCTTAGATGGGTCTGGAGCCGCTGTGCAGGCACCGGCTTCTAAGGGTGTTTTCAGGACTAAAGATTTGTATATTAAACCGATGCCATCTTCAAAACTAAGACCAAAATCTACTTCTATGTCTAAAAACTGACGCTTGGGCCACGTGTACAGGCCTCGATGCCTAAAAAACAAATTATCAAAATGGCTGAAGATTTAATTACCTTGATCAGGGGTAGGCATCCCCCTCCTGCTAAGAGGCCTAGGCAAGGCACTGACTGAATCTTCAGAACAGGATTTATCTATACCCACTTATGAGGACTCTGATGCAGAAGATTCCATCCCCTCTGCTTCTCCTCCTGAGGATTTCTCTTTTGGAGAAACTTTACATACCTTAAGGGAACACTTCCACTAGGAAAGTTAGGATTTCTCTGAATCTAAAAAGAGACTTGGGGATTTTCTTCTTCTTTCTCAGCATAGGCCTTTGGCTATACCTCCTGTTCTAGACATTGTTGATGTATTTTTCAGAATCCGGTATGACTCCTGATTCTCTGCCTCCGGCTCCTAGTAAGCCAGACAGATACTACAGGGTTCCTGACTCCCACAAATTCCTTTTCAAAAACCCTACTGCTGATCCTGAAACTATTTCTCAGGGTCCCAAGGGCGTTAAGGCCTCTACTAAGAATCCTACCCCTTCTGACAGATTCCAGGGCGCTGGATAGATGGGGTAAGAAGGTTTACATGTCTGCAACCTTGGCAATCAGGGCTTTAAACTGTCCTTATGCTTAAATATCAACAGCATGTCATCGGTCTGCTTAAACGGAAAATGATGTTCATCTCCGACTGTGTGGAAAATAGAGTTGCAGGATTTATTACATTCAGTTGAACAAGTTGGAAAACATACTTTGCAATGTGGGTTTGATTCTTTGGAGGTCTCTTGCAGGGCTGCAGTAACTGGATCTGTGATAAGAAGGCATGCTTGGCTCAAAGAGCAAAATCTGCCTGACCATGTTAAAGCAAAATTGTTGGATGCTCCTTTACAACAGGACAGTCTCTTTGGTAATAAGGCTGAAGAAGTTTTAAAAAAGATGGAAGATCAAGCTAAGTCTATGCAAACTGTGAAAGATTTCTTACAAGTGCAGCCACCCAGATTTAGTAGGCACTGGCCTACTAAGAACTGGTCCTTTTCAGTTCCCTTGAGAGCCGCTCAAGTCAAATCCAGACATTCCAAAGGCTCCAGGTTTCAGTCACAAGGAACTTTTAGAACAAAACAATGGGGTGCCTCCACCTCCAAACCTGGAAGCAACAAGGCACCTCCCTATGGTAAACAGTCTCAATGACTTTCCTCTACAATCACCAAGCACTTAATTTTGGCCGTCCCTTTGTGGAGGGGGGGAACTGGCACTTCATGCACGAAACTGGCAACTTATTACCCAGGACAAATGGGTTTTAAATATAGTATCCCAGGGATACAGATTTCATTTCCACACACTGCCAATCCCAAACGGATGGCCAGATCTGCCTCCAACAGTGGGCAGAGGCCCAGAAACAAGTTCTGTCCCTCATGAATATGGGAGTTATTCAACTAGTACTAGAAGAGGAAAAGGGACAAGGTTTTTATTCAAGACTTTTCCTGGTACCCAGAAAAGACAAATCATGGCATCCGATTCTGGACTTATCTATTCTAAATACATTTCTGGACATTTCAAAATTCAAGATGCTGACTCTTCAACAGTTACTACCTATGCTAGGCAAAGATGCCTGGTTGGTAACTCTGGACTTAAGAGGCTTACCTGCATATCCCAATCAAGGAATCTTGCAGGAGATACCTCCGCTTCAAAGCAGGCTACTTGCATTACCAGTTCTCTGCACTGCCCTTTGGCTTATCTACTGCACCTAGGGTCTTCACAAATTGCCTGGCACCAGTAATTGCCTTTTGCAGGCAAAGAAATATTCAAATTTATCCATACCTGGACGATTGTCTAATTCAGGCAGAAAACAAAGGACACTCTTCTAAAGCATCTGGTGTTTGTAAAAAGGGTTCTAACTTGTCTAGGGTACACCATAAATGAAAAGAAATCACAACTGGTACCCTCTCAAAAAATTACATTCCTGGGTGCAAGCTTGAATACAACTGCCCAGATGACTTGCCTTACACCAGAAAAGCAAATTCAATTGATGACTTACTTCAAACAGGTGGCCACAAAAACCCAGCTATCTGCAAGACAAATTCTGCAGGCCTTGGGGTTCATGGCCTCCTGCATTCTTCTAATTCCATATGCAAGACTGCATATGAGGAAATATCAGTGGTACCTAAAAAGTTTATGGAGTCAACATTGTCACAGCCTGGAAACGATTCCTATTATACCTTGCCTGCAACTAGAGTTTCTATGGCGGGCAGAGGCCTGCCACCAAAACAAGGGACTGCCATTCACTCCACCCCCTGCTGCCCAAACCCTAACTACAGACTCATCAGACTATGCTTGGGGGGAGCATCTGGTAGGGAAATGCATTCAGAGCAAATGGAGCCCAAATCAAATGCCCCTACATATCAGTCAGAAAGAGATGCTCGCTGTACAGAATGCTCTGACAGCCTTCAAGGACTACCTTCATCCAGGACAACTACTGATAAAGACAGACAACACAGTCATGTAGTACATAAACAAGCGGGGGGGGGGGGGGTACAAATTCCTATCCCCTTTGCAGACTAGCCATGGCATTGTGGAACAAGGCCTTGACTTATCAGATACATCTACAAGCTCAATTCATGCCAGGAAAGCTAAATACTCTTCCTGCCAGGAAAGCTAAATACTCTGACAGATGATCTAAGCAAAAATTTTATGGACCCACACGAATGGAAACTGGAACCACAAGTTTTCAACATGTTGACATGCTAATGGGGGAGCCCAAACCGATCAGTCTATGCTTTTCCCCCTCTGCCTATGCTATCCAAAGTCCTATTAAAAGTCAGACAGGAGAAACCAAAAATGATTGATTGCTCCAGACTGGCCTCGCCAACACTGGTACTCACTCCTGTGCAATGTGTCGCAACTTCCTCCATGGCACCTGACTCAGACACCGTACCTGCTGTCTCAGCAGAGCTTCCAAATTCTGCACACACTGCTCCAAACTTTAAATCTTGCAGCGTGGCTAATCAACTAATTTCACCCTTGGCATCTCTCAGCAAACCTGTGATGGATGTCATTTTGGAGGCTAGAATGCCTATTATTAGAAAATCTTATGCTGACAAATGTAAATGATTCTGTGCCTGGAACCAGTCACAAGGAATAATAAGCACAGCAATGCCCAGTATTCCTCAGATTTTGCAATAGTTAACTGAGATGCGTCACAAGGGCCTTTTTCTTCCATAAAAATCCATGCCTCTGCCATTTCAGCTCATTACAACGCAGAACCTCCCCTCTTCTCTCATCCTCTGCTAATGCAGCATCTCAGCGGGGCCAAAAATGTAAGATCTCCCAGGAGAGCACCAACTCCTGCATGGGACCTCAATTTTGTTTTGGAAAAACTCACTCTACCTCCTTTTGAGCCAGCTGCTACTGTGGACCTAAAATTTCTCTCTTGGAAAACAGCTTTACTTTTATCAGTCACTTCAGCTAGAATGATTTCAGAATTACAGGCTCTTATGGCAGTGGAGCCTTTCATTATTTTTTATCCGGACAGGGTGGCTCTCTGGACCAATCCATCCTTTATGCCTAAGGTGATATCCAGTGTGGCACTTATTCAGACCATTCATCTGCAGACTTTCTTCCCCAAGCCACAGAACAAGGGTGAGCAGATTCTGCATTCATTGGATGTACACAGGCAACTTAGATTCTACTTAAACAGGACAAAATCAAGGGCAGAGGGAAAGGCTATTTCAAAGCAGACTATTTCCAAATGGATAAGCCATTGTATTAGTTTCTGCTATATGCACCATGATAAAGCTATCCCCAAGGGGATCAGATCTCATTCCACCAGGGCTGCATCTACTTCTGCAGCCTTTCTCAGAGGGGTTCCTACCAGAGACATTCTAGAAGCTGCTACCTGGAGCTCAGTTCATACATTCACCAAACATTGCCATTTACCGCTCTTCTCTAAATCCAGAGCTGGCTTTGCCACTGCTGTCCTGCAGTGCCTTATAGCTGCTTCTAATGCTGTATAAATCCATCCTCCCAATCATAGCTTTGGGATTCTACCCAAATGTAATGACTGCAACAGTGAAACACGAAGAACATAGTACAGTTGTGTACATGTACCATAAATATAGATGTTCAAGTATATTCACTGTTGCAGTCCTGGTTACCCTCCCTCCAGCCCCTTGTTTTTCTCTTACTATACCTCTCCTTTCTTTTACTATGATTAAAAGCCTTTTTGGTGTATTTGCTTTTCTTTGGGGGCACCTGACATCTGGGGCAAGAAAAATTGATGTAATGGCATTGATTGCATGTTTTATACCCCTGACGTCATGGAAGAAGGGACAGCAACCAACGCAGGACCCAAGACTTTGTTAATCAGGCCGACTGAGGGCAACCTGCCAGCAGATTACCCAAATGTAACGACTGCAACAGTGAATACACTCTAACATCTACATTTGTGGTAAGTGTACACAACTGTACTTTTTTCTTCCATTTGGGCGCCTCTCTCTCCCTTGACCATGTCAGAGAATCCCACACCGGGTTTTCGTAAATGCACAGAGTGTGGTCATAAGCTTTCCCCAGCGGATGACCACTCTCTTTATGATGAGTGTCTAGGGGTTGCCCATCTTGAATCCTTCTGCTCAATCTGCGCGGGGTTCAGTCCCCGTGCATTGATCGACAGAAGAAATAAACTTATTTTGAAAGGCCTTCTCCCCCATGTTCTTATGGGGGCCCCAGCCACTCCTCCTACTGCTACCCAGGCTACTACTTCTGTCTCTGGCCCAGCCTTTGGGCTCCCACTAAGAGGACTGGGCACAGGGATAAGCACAAGAACAGACCGAGGAAGCGGTCTCCGACCGCTCAACCTCAGCGGGACCACCAGTCAAGCTGCACTTAGCTCAGAGCATTGAGTCTCCTGGACTAAATTCCCCTTGCTTCTCCCCTGAGCCAGAAGGGCTTCGGAGCCATTCCCTGGCATCAGCATCACCTCACACCATCTAGACCGGTGTCGGCCTCTTCCTCCAGATCCACCCAATGCCTTTATGAAGCAGAGGTGGACAGGATGATGCAGAGATTCATCTGCACCCAGATACAGATGGGAGTCTTGTCTGCCCCATCTCCCTCTGGTGCGGGGAGCAAGCAGTCCGCCTTCATCCCAGTTACTTCTCCTCTGATCCGACCCCTGGTTTTGGAGTCCTCTGATCCGAGGACCCTCTGTGTCAAGGGCTTGGCGCCAGCAGTATCTGGCACCTCGATGCCGCCCATTACCTTGAGCAGGTCTGATCCGACTAGCTCTGACCCGTCCGACACTCGGAGCCATAGCCTCTACGCTGGCTCCAAGTTTTTTGGAGCAGAGCCTTCCAGTTAGAGTCTCGGCACCTGGAGGTTCGGCTCTAGCTCCCCCGTTGATCCAGAGGATGACAGACCCATCTGTAGCCCCAACTCAGATGGTTCGTTCTCCTTCTGCCTTTGACGTGGTGGAGAGGGTTCTCTCGATCCCATTGAGGCCCTTGAAGATCTCGTCTTTGGAATCCATCCTGGTTCCCTCTATTTCTGGTCAGGATTCTGCCATCCTTGCTTCCTCAGGGACAGCCTGCTGCCTCTTCACTCTAGGGAGCTCTCACATGGGAGCAGCTATTCAAGTCCTCCCCAGAGCCCCCCCCCCCCCTGCGAGGAGGTTCCTCAAACTTGCGTGTAAAAGGAAGGCACATAGATGCCCTGTCAGAGTCGTTCACAGAAGGCACTGACTTGAAGGAAGGGGAGGGTTCCCCTCCCATCACCCTCAGAGGATGTCTCATTTGGTGACATCATGGAGATCCTGCGGCAGTGCGGGGGGAGGTGGTTTGTCCAAAAACCCAGCCCGGATGAGTCATTGTTCCTGGAGGCGTTTGGCACAGGACCCTCTACTTCCTGGGTGTCCCCTTCCGCAGATGATCTGGTGGATCATGTGACATCTGGTTCATGGAAGGAGCATGACATGGTCGAGCCTATTCCCAAGTGCCCAGATAAGGTCCTCAGCACCCCCACAGACAGGGCACATTGGTTAAAGGGGACCCCCCCCTCATCAATCTTCAAGGATGTTTTCCTATTTTGGGAAGTGGGCCTACGTTTCAGCCACGTTTGCTGTGCATTCGCTGAACTCTATGCACAAATTATTAGGCTTCAGCGAGACCTTGTAAAGGAGATTGCCGCGTCTACCCCGGGTCCACTTTGGCAGAGGATAAAAATGTTTTCTCCTCTTGAATGGCCACCCTCACCTCCATTGCCAGTACCTTTATGCGGTTTCTCTCTCATGCCACAGAGCACCTCTAGAGCTACAGGGGCAGGCATTGCCATCAGGCATCACTCCTGGCTCCAGCTTTGTACCTTCTTGGAGCCCTTCAAGGCATCTTTTACTAATGCCCTGTACGACTTTGGCAAGATGGTATGTGACACACTGGTCCAGAGTGAGAAGGACGGGAAGAGTCTGCCATTAGAATCCGCTTCTCAACCCCTCAACGATCCTTCTCCAGGAGTCAGCGGGGGCGAAGAAAATATGGTTCTGGAAGTCTCAGGCTCAGAACTCGCTTTCCCCCAGAGGCAGAGGGGGATTCTACAGACGGCCACCCTCGCAGCAAAGGGGTTCTGAGGAATTAAGGGTCTCAAGATTTGTTCTTGGACAGGTCCACGCAGCAGCCCTAAAGAGTTGCCGGCTGCACATCTCTGGAGGCAGTCGGGGGTCGACTCTCTCTACACCCATCAAGTTGGTTACAGACGATCAGTGGGTGTTGCAAATCATATACAGAGAATATTCAATCTCCTTTCTTTCAAAGGCTCCATCAGGCCAGATTCCTCCTGGACGTTCCACCCATGCAAAGGGAGGCAGCAACACAGGGAATTTCCAAGCTGCTAGAAAACGAGTCATCCAGCCCATCCTCCCAGACCAGTCCAGATTAGGCATCTATTCCAGGTCTCTCTACCCTGTATCTGTCAGTTGCCAAGAGGAAATTCCGGATGGTCACACACCTCTCAAAGGCAAAAAATGCAGCCTCCATGGAACCCGATGACATACCAGGCTGCATCCTAGAACTTGCAGCAACATTAGGCACCCTATTCAACCAAAGCCTGAGTACCGGCTTTGTCCCCGATGAGTGGAGGACAGCCACCGTCATCCCTTTACACAAAGGTGGAGCGTCCACCAGCCCAGGAAATTTTAGGCCCATCAGCCTAACTAGCCTGATCTGCAAGGCCATGAAATGGATCGTCATGGACCTCATTAACAAGATATTGGCAACCTCCAAATACTCTATCCCACACAGTTTGACTTTGTCACAGGGAGGTCATATCTGTTAAATTTGGTTGACTTTTTTTCAGACATTCACCAAAGCCATGGACTAGGGGAAGGCAGTGCACACCACCTACTTTGACCTGGCCAAAGCCTTCGACACTATTCCCCACTTGGGCATAATAGATAAACACTCTCAACTGGGCATCAAGCCGTATGTTACCAGATGGGTAGCTAACTGACTCACAGATAGAACCCACCTAGTCAAAATAGGGGAAACCACCTCAAGCAGTAGACCTGTATTGAGTGACGTACCTCAGGGTTCAGTCTTAGGGCCTTGTTATTTGGGATAAACTTTTCTGAGGTACAGGCCAAAACCAGTGGGCTATGGCTGACCAAGTTTGCAGATGATTACAAGCTGGGTGCTGTCATCAGTTCCCCTAGTGCCATGGACATCCTCCAAGAGGGTCTCACCCAAACAAATAAATGATGCCAGAAACATGGCCTCAAGCTAAATACAAAAAAAAAATGCATCATCCCCTTTGGGGAGAGTGATGTCTCCACAAATTATCACATTAATAAGTGTCCTAAGCACGCAGTCAGTCGTGAGGGATTTGGGCACCCAGATTGATAGCAACCTAACTTTTGGCCACCATGTGTGCTTTCACTGTACGGAAAGCTTTCTACATGGCCCACCTCATAAGCAAGGGTATCTCATCCAAGGATAAGGTGGCCATAACATCCCTGTATTCTTCCCTTACAAGGCCCATTGAGTACATTGCCCCATTTGGCATGTACCTCGCAAAGCACATGCAGCAGCTGGAGAGACCACAAAGGTTCCTCACCAGGAGAATCCAGGGCCTCAAAAATCTGCCATACACAGGCTAAAACCCTATCCCTCTACTCTGTTTCATACAGACTCCTCAGAGGCGAACTCTGTCTGGCATTATAGAGTGATCTCGGACCCCACCTTGATGGGACTGCTGCATATCCGCAAGTCAAGCTCCACTCTAGTAACCCGTATATGTGTCCTCAACCTGGCCTGACATTAATAACACTTGTTGGCAGGACAGATTTTTTCCCAGAGACTCCCCCATCTGTGGAGTGGACTCCTCTCCACGTTAAGCAGATTACCTGTTTACCCCTTTAAGTGCAACCTAGATAACCGGATGGGATTCCACCCGTGCCCTGCTGAACAGGGCATCAGGTGCTGATTTGTCTGTACATGGGCTAAACTCTTGGCTAGGCTTATAAGGGACTCAGAGCCAATAGCCTAGTAACTTTGTATGATCTATCCTGCCCTTGCAGGAGAACTGGATGTGCTCAGTAGACCTTCAAGATGCCTACTATCACATCAAAATGGACAGACACTCTCGGAGGTTTCTCCACTTCAGGCTGTGGGAGAATCATTAACAATTCAGAGCGCTCCCTTTTGGTCTCACCACAGCCCCCAGGATGTTCACCAAGGTGATGGTGGTGATAGCAGCTAGCCTGCAACTGCAGGGCTTCCAGGTCTTCTTTTACCTGGATGATTGGAGTCCTCTCCACCCCCTCCAGGCATACTCTGCCAAGCCCGGGACTTTCTTATCCAAACCACCCACCAATTGGGCATCACCATCAATCTCAACAAATCTCTCCAAGTTCTGGATTTCATTGGAGCCCAGTTGGACACCATTCAGACCAAGGCCCACCTGATGGACTTCATTCCCTCAAACATCGTCTTGCACATTCTTCAAGTTCCATCTCCGGCGGAGTTGGTTTTAAGAGTGTTGGGGTGCATTGTGGCCACAGTCACCCTTGTCCCCACAGCTCATTTACATATAAGGGTGCTACAATGGGCTCTGGCGGTCTAGTGGTCCTTTTCTAGATCTGCTACTGTCACATCCTCTTAGACTATCCCTGGCATGCACAGATTTTCTTCTTTGGTGGATTCAACCCCCAGATCATCTTCGTGGTCGTCTATTTATTCTCCCCATCCCTGTGACCACGGACGCTTCCCTTCTCGGGTGGGGGGGCATTGCTTGGGATGGACAGTTCAAGGCACATGATCTTCCCTGGAGACCCAGCTGCATATCAGTGTCCCGGAGATGAGGGCAGTACTATTGGCACTGTAAGCTCTTCATGCCCATCTTTCACCAGTGATGATTGCTATCCAGACAGTATGTCGGTAGTCTGGTATATAAACAAACAGGGGAACCAGGTCATATCCCCTTTGCCGTAAAGCCATAAGATTGTGTAAGTGGGTGATCTCCACCCGCCATTTTCTGGTGGCAGTGAAAATTCCAGAGAGGTCCAACATTCTACCGGACAGGCTAAGCAGGTCTGTCCTGATGCCTTATGAGTGGTCTTTGAATCCTTCAATAGCGAAGCAGATCTTTCTAAAGTGGGTCAGCCTTGCTGCAATCTCTTTGCGCCTCCTTCCAACATGAAGTGCAGCGAGTTTTTCACGCTGTACCCCCCCCCCCGGGGGAGCCCCCCACAGACGACGTAGTTCATGCTTGGCCCTCTGGTCTTCTCTATGCTTATCCCGTGATTTCAAAATTGATCCAGAAAATGCAATGGGTAGGGAACTCGTCATCCTTATTGCCCCCTTCTGGCCTTGCCAAGTATGGTTCCTTTCTCTGTGGTCTCGTGTAGTGTCCTCCCTAGACATTGGATCCATATCTGATTTCACATCCCTCAGGGATCCTTCATCCAGATCCTGCCAGTCTTGGCTGCTCCAGTTCCCATAATAGTTAGGACTCCTGGGTTATCTTCTCCGGTTAAGAAGATTATGGTAGCAGCTCATAGATCTTCCATGAGGAAGGTTTAGTCCAGTAAATGGAAGCGCTTCTCAATTTGGATCCCTTCAGTGCTCCAGTTCCTGTGATCTTGGAGTTTCTGGCAAACATCTTTCAGCAGGGTGCCAGTTTCTCTACAATTAAAGTTCAATTGGCAGCTATTTCTAATTTCCACATAGGGAATAATGCAGCTTCTTTAGCTTCTTCTAAGCTCTGCAAAGCCTTTCTGAAGGGTACTTTTCTTCTTAGGCCTCCGATCAAGGATCCTATGCCTCCTTGGAATCTTACTTTGGTCCTTCAAGCCTTGGTTTCTTCTCCTTTTGAGCCCGCTGCTTCAGTGGATCTACAATTCCTGTCTTGGAAGGCAGCTTTCCTGATTGCTATTACTTCAGCTAAAAGGGTGTCTGCCCTTTAGGCTTTGTCCATTAAGCCCCTGTACATGATTTTCCATAAAGAGAAGAGTTTCTTTGCGCACTAATCCTTCCTTTCTACCTAAAGTGGCCTCAGAATCAAACATCAATCAGGTTATCAACTTCTGTCTTCTTTCCAAACTTTCAGAATAAGGAAGAGTATAAATTGCACCTGCTGGACGTTCATAGACAATTACGTTTTTACTTGAACAGAACCAAGGCTTTTCGCAAGTCTGATCAACTTTTGTTTCCTATTCTAAGCCCTTCTTAGGGAAGCCTGTAACTAAGGTCACCATTGCTCGCTGGATTTCTCGGTGTATACTTTTGACGTATTCAACAAAAGGTGTGCCTCTGCCAGGTCATGTTAAGGTGCATTCTACTAGATCTATGGCTACTTCAGCCGCCTTTTGGTCCAGAGTTTCCTTGGATGACATCTGCTGTGTGGCTACCTGGTCATCTTCACATGCTTTCATCTCGCACTACAAGTTGGACCTTCTCTCCAGAAGTAGGGCATCCTTTGGCTCCGCTATGTTACAGAATATCCTTCCATGAGGGTCTCCCAGGTGTTTAATAGCTGGGGACTCTGTCCCACAGGCTGAAGAGCAAATGAAGACAGCAACTTCAGATAAAGAAGTTATGTACTCACCATAACATTCCATCTGAGTTGTTGCTGTTCATTTCTCTTCCACCGTCCCTCCCTCCTTCCCCCTGCCTCATATTGGTTGGATAAGACATGGCCCTGTTCTGGCCATAAAATGTTAATGTGAAATTCAGTCTCGCCGTTCATTCTTCACTGATGGCTTCGGAGCCGATCCTCTGCTCCGGCACGGACGTTCAGCAAAGCTCAAAGATTACCAATATCTTGAGACTAAGCCCCTTATCCCATAATGCATTGCTGGAATTACCTCAGATCTAGTTTGCCGCGGCACTGATCTCTTGGTTTCCAGCTCTGCTCGAGACTTTTTCAACGAATTAGCAAGTTTTTCTTAAAAATTGTTCATGTATTTTAAATCTACTCTGTTGCTTAGCGTTTCCCTTATCCAGAATAGTACTATCTTTTTGGGCCTTGTTAGTTTTAGTGGCCTTTCTTTGCTAGTGTGGGCTTCGGCCTTTAGTAGTGTAGTTTTAGTGCAATTTTGTAGTTTGGTATTTTTGACTAATATACAGTTAGTTCTTGTGTGTCTCTCTCTCTCTATACATATATATATATATATATATATATATATATATATATATATATATATATATATATATATATATATATATATATAGTATGGCGCTTTGGGCATTAATATTGTGTGTTTTCTTAGTTGCTTTCTTGTTAAAGGTGATACAATTTTTCTTATGTCGGAAGATAAAGACAGACATCCTAAGTCTGGTTTCAAAAAATGTCCTGACTGTAGACAAAAGATGTCTGTCACTGACCAAACATGTTCAATGTGCTTATCTGGGTGAGGTGCACCTTCAGGAGTCCTGCAGTATCTGCCACTCCTTTTCAACTAGAGTGCTTGCTGAGAGGAAGAGAAAGCTCATGGATCGGGGTCTTCTTAAGCATGCCTTTGTGGAAGCTTTGACTGACCAGGATGGAGCCAGCAAGTCATCGAAGTCCTCCAAATCCTCTAAGTCAAAGAAGTCGAAGAAAGTGGAACTTGCTGTAACTTTGGCTTCACAGCCTTTGGAGTCGACGGTGTTTTCCTTTCAGACCCGGGACACTGCCTTGGAACCGATTTCCGAATCTCTTTCTCCATTACTCCAGTCGGCACCATCGGTGCATTCCTCCAGGTCCTCTGTTAGTCTTATTTGGAAATGGACCGGCTGGTACAGAAGCTCTTAAAGGCACCAGGCCTAGCTAAATTGCTGTCTGCACTGACCCAGGTGTCGGAACCAAGACTACTACCCAGAAATTGACTGCTCCTCCTCTGAGCCGTAGAGGTTTTTGGAGCCAGAAGAGACTGACCTGATGGTTGTAGAACCCTTGACCAACACCTGTCCCAGTGTCATTGGCTCCATCTACTCGGACGTCCTCTGCGTCGACTGGGGACTCTAGGAGCAGACACACTCTCTGGTCGGGTCCGGTGAGGATAGTCTAACTGACCTGTCAGTGCCGACTCTTCTTTTCGGGTCTTCAGTGTGGGTAAGCTCTGCTACTACCTCGTCATGCTCGAAGCCCACGGCATCGATGCAGGAGAGGATCTTGGTTCCTTCAGGTCTTCGGGTTACTTTTTAACTGTGTATATAACATCTTAAATACACACTATTTGCTGCTTTATTTGTTTATGTAACTCCATCACTTTAAACCCGTAATTGATGTATAACCATGTGGTTTTAGCGATGAGAGTATAAATAATTAATTAGACAAAGTGTTGATTGTCTGAAGAAGTTGCTCAAATTTTGAGCGAAGAAAAGCGCTTTACGTTTACTTTTTGAATAAACTCTGTGTGTCTAAGTCTCTGTGAACCGTTGGATACCTTTTTATTGTGAAAAAGGTTCCTTCGGGTCCGTCAACTCTTTCTCATCGAAGCTGTGATGCCTTTGAAGCCATGAGGCGAGTACGGTCTCCTAAGACTTCCTCATCACCAGGTCTGGCATCCTCTTTCCCTAAAGTGCCGGTGTCTGTTTCTGCTTCCGTTGGCCACCCCAAGCGTGGAGACCCAGAGTCACAGGTAGCCCCACTGGGCACCCCCTGCTCTTCTGTGACTTCTCCAGAGGTTCCTACTGAGGAAGTTCCCTGAAAGAGTGTCCAAGAGGAGGCACTTGGACTCCCCACAGGAGTCCTTGATATCTGACATTGACTTGGATGAATCAGAAGGGTCCCCTTGACCCCCTCCTCTGAGGACATCTCCTTTGCGGAGATCCTTAGGCAGAGGGGTGATTGGCAGTCCAAAAACCCTACTGAGGAAGAGTCTGTTCTTCTGGAGGCGTTTGGGTCTCAACCTTCCACCTCCTGGGTGTCTCCACACTCTACAATGAAACACAATAGGGTGTAAGAGTGGATAACACAACGAATAAAACCAGCCAACCACTCTGGAGCCGATATTCTAAAACCCAGAACAACAATTTATTCACTGCAAAAATCCAAGCAATGTAATGCAGTCAAACAAAACGTTAGGTCAAGCGCTTTCGTATTCAACTTCATCAGAACAATTGAACATCAGTTAACTAGCTCCTTTTATACAAATTCAGTCAATTAATCATTAATTAATTATTGTTATAATAAAGTGACAGTGCTTAAATATCAATAAAAAAAATATATAAAATTTTAACATTTTCTAACTTTTCAAAAAGATGTAGTTCATTAATTATTAATATCTCTACAATGAGCGTATGCAACTGGTCTCTCATATGGCATGGGAGTCTCGGGAGTCCATGGAAACTGTCCCTTGGAGGCCGAATAAGTTTATCTCTGCCCCAGCGGATAAAACCTTCTTGTCTAAGGGAGTCCCTGTTGTTGCCATGGTGATGCAGCAGCCACCAAGAAGGAATTGTCTGAAACTTCTGCATCTATCCATCCTCCTAACAGAGATTCTAGGATCATGGATAGATATGGGAAATGCATGTTCACTTTAGCGACTGTCACCCTTCGATCACTGTACTATTTGACCCATTTCGCCAGACTGCAAAGAGACCTCCTTAAGGAGTTGGGAGATGCTCTTCAGGGTGCTGTAGCTGCAGGTGTCACTGATAAGTTTTCTGCCTAGCTTGCTACCCTTAATTCCATTGTGAACTCGTCCATGTGTCTCATATATGCAGCAGATGGGTCGAGTAGGGCTGCAGCAGCAGTGGATGTTCTTCGTGTTTCACTGTTGCAGTCATTATATTTGGGTAATCCTGCTGGCAGGTTGCCCTCATTCGGCCTGAATTCCAAAGTCCTGGCTCCTGCGTCGGCTGCTTTTGGCCCTTCCCTAACGTCAGGTTGCCAGGGGTATAAAAGATACGGCTGACGCCATTTTCTTTAGTCTTTCTTGCCACGTGGTGCACGAAGCAGAAGCAGTTCGCAAGTGCCGGTTAGGGGTTGCTCTTTGTAGGCAGGCCTGGATGCGCCTCTGTTCTTTCGCGGAGCCCTTCAAGTCTTCATTCGTAAATACCCCATTTGATGGCTCATCCTTCTCTGGGCCTAAGGTAAAGGAAACATTAACTAGGTGTGAACAGTAGGGAAAGACTCTGCCATCGGAGAACGCTTTTCTACCCCTACTCGACCTTACCCCAAAGGCCAAAGGGGAGGAAAGATGTAGTTCCGTAAAGCCAAAAACCAAACAAATGAATAAACTGATAACTGAAGTAAATCCACAAGTCACAGGACCCGGAGCCAAACTTAAAATCAAAATGTAGTTTAATACACTAACACCACAGACACGTAAAACCAAGTGCTTTCACCCGGCCTCTGCCAGGCTTTTTCAAGGAATGAATACTTGTGCACAGCATCCCTTGTGTTTAAATAGCACATTTCAAAATCAGCTGTTCAGCAATTAATAATTGTCAATTCACTTAAAGTACTACCTTTACCTCCTTTACAAAAAACATGTTTTTTTAAAAACTCTTAGGTATTATGTTGTACATAGCAGAACAAGTTAAACCAACAGCTCCGATACAATCAGAGCCTAGCTTTTCTTAGTTTTAACACAGACCCAATGTTTGTTATCGTTTAATCCTGGGGACCTAGTGGAGTCTAGTCTCAATTGCCAATAAAGTTTGCGATATTCTAGACGCGTCTCCCAACTCCCTCCTCTTACTTCTGGGGTAATCTGTTCTAGTACCATAAACTTTAAATTCATATTGTTACACTTTTGGGAGTGTTTAAAAAAGGCATTAGTTTCTTTACCTCTGGAGATGTCATACAAATGTTCATATACTCTTTTTCTTGAGGCTCTTTCCGTTTTGCCAATATAAAAACTTAAGCAAAATGTACAGATCCCTAAGTATACCACTCCCTTTGTTGCACAGTTGTAATATTTATTAGATCTAACTGTAAATTTCCTCTTAGGTAGATAAAATGTCCCCTGGTTTAACATAGCAGCACATTGGTTACAGTTATCGCACTTATACGTGCCTAACCTAGTTTTATTAGTGTTCACATTTTCCTTTCTTTCAAAAAGAAACAATATGAATTTAAAGTTTATGGTACTAGAACAGATTACCCCAGAAGTAAGAGGAGGGAGTTGGGAGACACGTCTAGAGTATCGCAAACTTTTTTGGCAATTGAGACTAGACTCCACTAGGTCCCCAGGATTAAACGATAACATAAACATTGGGTCTGTGTTAAAACTAAGAAAAGCTAGGCTCTGATTGTATCGGAGCTGTTGGTTTAACTTATTCTGCTATGTACAACATAATACCCAAGAGTTTTTAAAAAAACATGTTTTTTTGTAAAGGAGGTAAAGGTAGTACTTCAAGTGAATTGACAATTATTAATTAATTGCTGAACAGCTGATTTTGAAATGTGCTATTTAAACACAAGGGATGCTGTGCACAAGTATTCATTCCTTGAAAAAGCCTGGCAGAGGCCGGGTGAAAGCGCTTGGTTTTACACGTCTGTGGTGTTAGTGTATTAAACTCTGTTTTGATTTTAAGTTTGGCTCCGGGTCCTGTGGCTTGTGGATTTACTTCAGTAGTTCCGTAAAGCCCAAGGAGCCTTTCAGGAGACACGTGGAGAACCTTCCTCCAGGGGCAGAGGAGGAGGTAATAATGGAAGACGCTGCCCTTGCGGCAGAGGGGGTCCGCAACACCAGGGTGACAGATAATTTCTCCGGTCAACCCTATCAGCGCTCCTGAGAGGAGGCCCGACTGTCCTGCTCTGGAGGCAGTCGGGGGTCGCTTATCTTTGTACCCAGAAGCCTGGTTAGATATCACAAACAACAGATGGGTAAAAAGCATCATTTCCAAAGGGTATTTCATACTGTTCTCCACTCCACCCATTCCTGTCAAGAGAATCCTGGATGTTCCACCTAGTTACAGGGAACAATCAACCATAGAGGTCTGCAAGTTGCTAGAAAAAGTCATCCAACCAGTCCCAGCAGACCAGACAGGATTCGGAACTTTCTCAAGATATTTTTTGGTTCCAAAGAAAACGGGACTGGAGACCCATTTTGGACCTCAGCAGACTGAACCAATTTGTAAAAAAAGAGAAGTTTCGGATGGTCACGCTTCAGTCCATACTCCCCTTTTTAGGGAAGGACAGTTGGATGTGCTCGATCGATCTCAAGGATGCGTACTACCACATAAAAATGGCCAGACCATCCAGAGATCATCTGCGTTTCTGGCTGGGAGCCAGTCACTACCAGTTTCGAGCCCTGCCCTTTGGTCTCACTACAGCCCCCAGAGTGTTTACCAAATGTATGGCAGTGGTCATGGCTCACTTGAGGCGTCTAGGATTCCAGGTGTTTCCATACCTAGACGATTGGCTCCTTACCTCCACCACCAGGCATCAACTGATTCAGGCAACGGAATCCACTCTGACACTCTGCAACCACTTAGGCATTACGGTCAACTTCAAAAAGTCTGCCTTGTCGCCATTGCAGCATGTAGTCTTTATAGGGGCAGAGTTGGTCACTTCAACCACTACTCTACGTCTTCCAGTTGAAAGGGTATCAATTCTTCACCTACACATCACATCACTGGTTTCAAAGAACAGAGCTCCAGCAGCAGAGGTCTTGAAAGTACTAAGTTTGATGGCAGCAGCAATTTTAGCCATTCCATTGGCGAGGATGCATATGCGGATTCTTCAATGGCTCCTGTTCACTCAATGGTCTCACCAGGAGTTGCCAATGAACCATATGA
The DNA here is from genome assembly GCF_019279795.1 of Protopterus annectens. Classification (NCBI taxonomy): domain Eukaryota; kingdom Metazoa; phylum Chordata; order Ceratodontiformes; family Protopteridae; genus Protopterus; species Protopterus annectens. Next base: position 1,164,158,703 of record NC_056743.1, read on the forward strand.
TTCTGATTACAAACTCTTGCAAGAGGGATCTTCAGTGGTGGTTGACGTCTCTACATGTTGCAATAGGACGTCCCTTTGTACTTCCCCCTCCAGTAGCCACTGTGACCATGGACGTTTCCCTGATAGGGTGGGGGGGTGCATTTTCAGGGAAAGACTGCCCAAGGCACAAAGGCGGATCAAGAGTCACATTTGCATATCAATGTCCTAGAGATGAGAGCGGTACTTCTGGTGTTGCAGTACTTTCAGGACTCTCTCCCTCTAGGGGCAATTGCCATACAGACAAGACATGTCCGTGGTCTGGTATTTGGACAAACAGGGCAGAACCATGTCTTACCCCCCTTTGCCGAGAAGCCCTTGGAGTTTGGCAGTGGGCTATGTCATCCCAGCGCTTTCTTTTGGCAAAGCACATCCCAGGGATATCCAACATAATAGTGGACAAGCTGAGCAAGGCAATATTGTTGCCACATGAGTGGTCCCTCAAACAGGAGATTGCGGACAGGATTTTCCGCAAATGGGGCCAGCCTTGCTGCGATCTTTTTGCCAGCCACATCAACACCAAATGCAGAAGCTACTTTGCCCTGATTCCCCCCTCTGGGAGAACCCCCGAGAGATGCATTATACACGATTGGCCCCCAGGTCTCCTCTATGCATTTCCCCCAATTCCTCTGATGCCCAGATTTTTACAGAAAGCGGTTGCTGGGAAGTACTGCCATTCTTATAGCCCCTCATTGGCCTTGGCAGATTTGGTTTCCATTTCTTTACCATCATCTCTTGGAGGATCTATGGACCCTGGACCCAGTTCCAGACCTATTGACACATACCCGTCAGGGGACCTCCATCCTTCCTTGCAGTCACTGAAGCCAATTGCTTGGCTGCTCCAGTTGCCCGTATAGCCAGGCTTCATAATCCTTCAGATGATCAAATTTTGTTGGCTTCCCACAAACCCTTCCACCAGAAAATTGTATCGGAGTAAGTGGAAAAGATTTTCCATTTGGGCTTCTAACAAAAACCTTGATCCTTACCAAACTCCATTGTCATCCATTCTAGAATTCTTGACAGAGATTTTTCACGAAGGAGCTGCAGCTGCTACCATTAGGGTCCAGTTAGCAGCTATATCTAATTTCCATCTAGGTACTGATGGACTGAATATTATGCAACACCAGTTATCAAAGGCCTTCCTCAAAGGTACTTTTCACATGAGACCTCTTGAATTTAATGCTTTCCCATATTATTTTTTCTCCCTTCGAACCAGCGTCTTCTTGTGAGTGCAAGTTTCTGTCATGGAAAACTATTTTTCTAGTGGCCATTACTTCTGCCCGCAGAGTGTCAGAGCTTCAGGCATTATCTATCAAGTGTCCATATATGATTTTTCATCCTGACAGGGTATCCCTTAGGACCAACCCTTCTTTTTTGCCTAAAGTATGTTCTGAGACTAACTTAAATCAAGTTATTTAGTTGCCCTTTTTTTTCCCCAAGCATACCAACAATTTAGAATACATGCTGCACAAACTTGATGTTCACAGTCAGCTTAGATATTATCTGGACCGAACAAAAGACTTCAGAAAGTCAGACCAACTTTTTGTTTCATTCTCTGTAGCCAGAAAAGGTAGACCAGTGGCTAAAACCCTTTCCAAGTGGCTTTCAGATTGTATCACCTACACTTACTCATCTGCTAATAGGTCTTTGTTGCATAAAGTGAAGGCGCATTCAACCAGAGCAGTCTCTACTTCTTCGGCCTTTCAAGCCAAGTTACCTCTTGACAATATCTGTGCTGCAGCCACTTTATCTAAGCCTCACACTTTTATCACTCATGAAGGCCTCCAGGGACAGGGCTTCCTTTGGTTCTATGGTCCTGAAAAATGTACTCCGGTGAGCCACCCAGGATTTAGGTTGTTAGGGACGCTACCCATCAGTGAAGAATGAATGGCGAGATTGAACAACTTCACATAAAGAAGTTATGTACTCACCGTAAAGTTTCATGTGAGTTGTTCCATCTCGCCTTCATTCTCATGTCCCTCCCTCCTTCTCCCACCTGACTGACTGTACCTGGAGACTGACTTCATCCTGGTTATTCAATGGTTCTTCCTGTCTGGGGAGATTAGTCCTCTTACTAGGATATGGTACACGCAGCAAACAAGATCTGAGGTAATTCCAGCAATGCATCATGGGATAAAGAGGCTTGGTCTTGAGCTACTGGTAATCTTTGAGCTTTGCTAAACGGCCGTGTTGGAGCCAAGGATTGGCTCCAAACCTATCAATGACAAATGAAGGCGAGATGGAACAACTCACATGGAACGTTATGGTGAGTACATAACTTTTTTCCTGTAGATACTGTCTGAGTTTCTGGTGTCGGTGTGTAAGACATTGTGTGAGGTTGGGTTGCTATGGGGGGCAGCAAACTCAATCTGAGGGAGGAAGGAGACTGGCATTATGGGTAGGGGAGGAGCTTGTTGCTCTGATCAGATGCTGGAGAAATGCGGTCAAGTCGGATCCGTGCTGGATCCGAGTTCCCACAGGTTGAAGACAAATGAAGAGCAACAACTCAGATGGAATGTTATGGTGAGTACATAACTTATTTTGTGTCATTAATTGTAGTGCCTGTTCTTGGTAATGAGTTTAGTACATGTAATTAGTTATAACCCTATAACTGAATTTTTGTTATCCTTAAAGGAGAAGAAACAACGTCGTGAGAAGAATCTAAAGCAGCGTCAAGAGAATGAAAGGAAGGCCGAAATTGTTCAAGTGGTGAGATGTTCAGTTTCTTTATTTTCTAGGACAGAAGTTAAGTTGGTGGCCTCACATTTAATATTTTTATTTGTTATGTACTTAGAATGCTGTACCTTTAAAAAGGGAGTGAGCAGTTATTGCAATATTGGTGGCTCTGATAAAATCTGGTTGCTCATGCTTATAAGGGTCAGTTGGACATCTACATTCTGTACTTTTCAGCTCTACCTCTGTCTTTATCTCACTAGTAAATTGTTTGGAAAAAGGTGCATAGCAAGACTTTAATATGACAGCTTCTTTCCCCAATTATGCAAATTTAAGTTGTATGTTCTACTTTTCTTTTTGTCTTGAGTCATCAGTAGTCTTATTTGCTAAGTTTTGCATTGTGCTTGATATGTGTGTGTCCGTTGTGCCTGTTTCTCTTTAATGATGTGGTTACTTGCTTTCACTGAGTTTGTTACATTTAATATATTCTGTTCTGTGAAGCTTTTGTGATGTGGTGCTAAAGTTGATGTTGACTAGCTTCTGACTACCCTTGGCATATTTTGTAAACTATGTTAACCAGCACCCACGGGGATTGGTAGATGTTGGATAACTGTAGTTTCTGGTTGCTTCAGAGTTACTGTTAAAAATAGGCCTGACTAATACTGTACCGTGTACTATTTGTTTGGTTTTACTTGTTCTTAGGTTGGAGAGAGAGGGAATTTATTCCTGTCTTCCTTTTTAAAACTCCGACTCTAAAAACGTAAGGTATGTTTCGGGGGGAGGACGACACAAAGTGCAACACATGAAAATTGTATTTTTTTTCTGGTTGATTGAGTTCCAGTTAACTGAGAGTTTACTGTATTTGTTGGTATTGCTCGTTGCCTTTAACTTTAAATTCCTAGATATGTACCTAATTTATCCAGTACTTTGAGCTATATGTAAATTGGGACAACACTGATTTTCCATTGTTTGAGGGGAAGGTACCAGAAAGTCAAATTTGGACAGAGTAGTGGAAAAATGCAAGATGTCCATTTAACATGCCATATTGGGTCTAAGCAATCTTTTTTTTTTTCCTGCTGCTCATGTTTCTTAAAATGTGTTACTTAGTACTTACTTAGTCATTTTGCTGTGTTGAGCATTTTGTATTCAATCTTTAACTAACCAGAGCATGGTAAAAAAAACAACTAAAAGACGGCAATAAACTAAGCTAAATTAAAATATGATCATGGAAACTGTTGCAAGCCAGATTGATGTGCCTTAAACAGGAGTGATCTACTTTAATTTTGCATGTTGGAAATTATTTTCAAAAATCACTATACTGATTCCCAGATTTCATATCATGAAAATGAAATTTCACTTTTTAAAGAATTAGAAATGTGTGTCCCTAGTTACAGGTGTTCATGATGGGAGGTGGGTCATTATCTTGGCTTATGGGTTATTTTGGCTTATGGGTTGTTTTGCAATGTGCTTATGTGTACTGTATTGTGATCAGGCTGTTTTTCATTTTTTACGTTATTCTTATAGAAATGTCCCATATTGGGAATTGTGTGTTAAGCAAACTGAAGTTAAGATTGCCATGCTGCACTCCTTTGTGCATTTATGTGAGATCGATATCCTATCCCTAAAACATGGAATTAACATCAAACCTACTTTTGTAGGCAGCTAAACTTTAACAGACTGAACAGTTGTAGCTGTGCTAGTGCAGTCATTTCCATGTGTTGTCATTCTGTGGATACAGAGAGGCACTGCTCCCTTATCACTAATGGTAATGAGCCACTCTCACCTGAATTATGTGGCTAGTAATAATGGAGAAGTAGAAACATATGAATGCATTTACCATGTAGGCTTTGAGGCCACAAATAACCATCACGTTTGTGTTTGTTAGCCATGGAAGTGCACCAGCCTAAGGACCCTTTTCAGCCACAGTTTGACAGAGGCTCAGAATAACATATGTTTTCAGCAGTAAGTGTAGTGATTGTATAATTCAAAGTATAGCTGTATTTTCAGTAATAAAGTTGGTACAGAATGGCAGTATTAGAAGTGAAAAGTGTATTGTGTCATTTTCGGCAGACACATAAGCAGAACAGAGGGATAGGCCATATTTATGCTTATGTAATTAGTGAGAGAGGGGAAGGTAAAGATTTTGAGAAAAAAAATAATTTTAAAGTTGGTTAATGGTCAAACTGCTAGTCTGATTGCAGAAAAAAAATCACATTAATGTATTGGCATGTGTAGTGTAGAAAACATTTACGTGAGTTATGCGATCAGTCATTATAAAGGTAACTGAGCTGAATACGTGCAGCAAGGTCTTGGGCGGATTGGAAGGGAGTGAAATGCGTGTGAACATTCAGTCTTATTCACAATCTTTGGTAACAGCAGTAAAGTCTGGTATTTGAGATTTGTACCTACTACCTCAGCTATATATATGGCCTCAGAGCAAGTCTTTTTGAAATGAGCTGTAGTGCAAAGTGCATTGTATAACTTGTTAATGAGCTTTCTTCCTTTTTGCTTTTTCTTGTTTCAGATCAAGAACCCAGCCAAGATCAAGCGAATGAAGAGGAAACAGCTCCGGCGGATTGAGAAGCGGGATACACTTAAAGCAATACATTCCAAAAGCAGCTGAGCAGACAGGAGTAAAGCAGTGAATCTATATGCTTCAGAATGTACTGCACAAACACAAACAAAAGACTTTCTGATGCAGTCTGATACAGTAACATGTCTAGTTCTCCTATAACCAGAAGTCAGGTTCTCATTTTACCAGCTTTGTTGCAGCTGGATTTGCACAACTTGTATTATGTTGGGACGTTATCTTCCATCTTCAGTTTTCTAGCCCCAAAAGTTCACACTCTAGTTCTCTAAGAACATTAAGAGCGTAGCCATTTGATTTGGAAATACAAGAAGGAGTTTTGCTGCTGTTGGGTTGTTCATTTGTGTGTGTGTGTGTGTGTGTGTGTGTGTGTGTGTGTATATATGTATATATATATATATATATATATATATATATATATATATATATATATATATATATATATAAAAATTTGGACAAGATAATTAACCTGTCCATTAAAAGAGGACTATAGGGGAACAAGTATCACAGTAATGTACTCATCTTTGCGGAGAACAATTTTGGCAATAAAGTCATAGTGTATGGGCTTCTTTATCTGTTATAACCCAAAAAGCAAAACAGGCACGAACCGGGAACCAACACCAATTTAACCTGTAGTAGACAACAATTGTAGCCACAAAATCCACTTTATTCCACCAATTGAACGCTTTCGTAAGAGTATATCACAACTTCCTCAGAATGAATGGAAAACTTCACACACCCTTCTCTGAATATCCCTCCCAAATTGAATCACATGACTAAAAACACATCCAAGCAAGGTAAAAAAAAAAAAACTTAGCTTTAAAAAAAAAATTAAAGGTAGTGTTGCCACCTTTTCAAACATCAGATTTTACAGGCCGACACATATGGCCAGTACAAAGGATAGAACTTAACTTTTTTACCTAATAAAAGCTTATTAGTGTAGCATTTTAGCTGCTTATTCTGTTTCTTATAACATTTAGGTATTTCAGATGCAGAATAACTATTTTATGCAACTATTACATAAAATATAGGAAATAATTTTGTCCTAAAATCTCAGGACATTTGCCATTTTTACAATTTTTTGTCAGGACACAACTGCCCAAAGATATATATATATATATATATATATATATATATATATATATATATATATATATATATATATATATATATGTGTGTATATATATATATATATATATATATATGTGTGTGTGTGTGTGTATGCATAAACCTGTTACATAAACAATAAAAAATATATTGTTTAAAATAAAAACGCTTGCCCCTTTAAACATATGACATCAATCTAAGAATGTTCGCTATAGAAATTGTTTCATTTAATCCTGTGGGGGCTCTGTGGCATTGTTTTAATTGCCAGTGCAATTCTTTCCACTCTGTCATCCCGCCATGGCCCTCCCAGGGAACATAGCCATTTGATTTGGAAATTGGCAGGAGTTTTATCTGGAATTTACAGGAAGGAGTTTTGCTGCTATTGGGTTTTTTCATTTGTATATTTAGGAATTTAGAGAAGATAATCAACCTGTCCAGTAAAAGAGGACTGTAGGGGAACAAGTATTGCAGTAATGTATCTTTGCGGAGAACAGTTTTGGCAATAAAGTCAGTGTATGGGCTTCTATATCTGTTATCCCTGTGAAAATGACTAAAATTCTCCAGCAGTCTCTGTTCCTCTGTGTGTGCCATTGCATTGTGTGTGCTGTTGAAAGTGTTGACAGAGATTGGCACAAACCTTCCATAAAATTAGTTTTGGCAGGTGCTATTTTCATTTCTTGTCACTGCTTGAAACCACTAGTCACTTGACTACATTCTATGTTTATCAGTTTTGTTATTCATTTCTAATATGGTACGTCTCCATTTGCTTATTTTAAATTTTAAAGACCCTTTGCAGTGATTTGATAAGAAACTGATAAATGTATCTTTAAAGTTCTCCACAGAAATGTATTCACAAGTGTCCTTGTGGGTAGGACATTTGCATCAAACACTTCATACTGAATTCTTATAGTGTTTGTGCTTGTAACAATTGGGTTGGAACACTGAAAAAAAAAAGAGAGAGAACTGAAATAAGGAGCTTAAATGTTGCAAGTCTTTTCTACTGAAGATCCTCATGATTTCATGATTTGTTAGAGGGAAAACCAAGTTGCTCATGATTTGTTAGAGAGAAAACCAAGTTGGTTACCTGAAAGAAGGGGAGGTGCAGGGAAAACAAAAATGTCAGAATGCAGTGACAACCTTTTTCAGTCTCCTGATGGCACAAATTGAGATGCTCCTTGTAGAAGGCAAGTTTTTTCTTTAGAGGGTTGTTTTAAGATTATACACCATAATTTTTTGGAACATAAACTAACCCAGTCTTGGGTTCCAGCACGGGCTGAGCAAACTTCAGATCTAACCCCATATCGGACAAAGAGTGAAGGTCATTGCAGAGTACTTTCCATAAGTCTCCAAGGTTCACCTCAAAACCATTTTTATCCCAAACAAGAAAAATACACATTACATAGCACTCTTACCACATTCTGTCCTTTTATTTGTTAAGGAAAATGGCGATACATTAGGTACCAATCCACCAAAACTAAACAGTTCTGTCAAAAAGGACAGGCACGTTGTCAATTGTGTTGATTTGTAACAGTAAGCATTTAGAATATTAATCCTAAAGAGTTTGCTACCTCTTGTAGGCCAGAAAGCTTAGACTATTGTCTCGGGCACGAGAGATTCTAACTGCTTATTATATTTGTGTGCCTAGCCCACAAAGTATTTTAAAGAATTCAGTTTATGCATTTTACAGTAGTCTATTATCCGAACTAGTTGGGACCTGTTCAGATAATCAAACAATTTAATTGAACTGGATAAAAAAAACCCTTCTAAAATCTTAGTTTTTCCTGCATGCAGGGAATGTACTTTTCAACCATTCAGTGATTTGAGTGGACAGTAAAGAATATTTTTCACACACAAGTGGGTTACAAGCTCAAAAAAACACATGCAAGCGAATGCGTATAACAGACGTTATGATTTTTCTTACCCAAAAACTTTGGAAGACTACATTCGGATAATTGACTCTGCACTTTACTTCCAGTTTTCAGCTGTCACATTCCACAGCACAAGTGTGTTAAGTGCTAGACTGCAATATGACCATGTTAACCCTTGTATGGTTGATGTTCTGATTGCAGATTCAAAATATTTCAGCCTTCCCTAAATTAGAGAGAACAAAAGCCAGCTTTGACAACAACTCAGAGAATCCAGTTTTGGAGAGTAGCGTTGGAGTTAATCAGATCCTGAGTATCTCTGTCTAAACCTAAGGAAATGTAGCCAGTTTCTCAAGTTATATATTTGGCCAGGGAATCAGTAGCACATTTTTTTGAGTCTTTGGCATTCACCTGTTCAAATAACATTATGCTTCCACATTTAAGATTTCATATTTGAAAAAACTCATTGGCTCCTTCTGGAGTGTTTGGAGCAATAAACAAACTCTAAAACTTTGTTACACGTGAACTATTGTAATGTGTTTAGCTACACAAGTCAATTTCTGGGACTCTGCCCTGCCCATCTGGCCCATTCCTTCCCCAGGTGATTGGCTGTAGCCTTGCCAGTTGGTGAGGGAGTTTGGAGAGGATGTGCCATTGTCTGTGGACTCAGAACTTTTATTATGCCCTAACTTCAGTCTCATCCCTACAACTGACCTGCAGTTCAATGCAGGTAAGCTGAAAACAGTCTGCCAGTGGGTGCCATTATTGAAGCCCTCAGTCTCTGTCATAGGCTATAGCTGGAATTGCATCCCTTCCCCCCAATGTACATGAGCTGGCAAAATACTGGTCTTTCCTACTTTTCCCCTTGCAGACTCCTCAGAGGCAAGGCCTGCCAGTTTAAACTAGGTCACTTGGCTTGCTGTCTGGGATCCATTGTTCATTCTTGAAATTGGTCTGATTAAGGATGTGATTTTCCAGCTTAAAAGTGTATGAATTCAGCTTCATCCCTGTCCTAGAATGTGATTGCCTTCTGCAATTCATGATGAAGTATAAGGCCATCCTGAGTATTGCAAGGCCCAACCATTGGTCCTAGGGCCCACAGCATTTATGCAGTTTACCCTATGATAGTGTCTCGTAGTGTTGGTAAGAATTATTGTTCTTTGTTACATGGAAATGGTTTCCTTTACTGTGTCACCTGTCACAGTTTCTGTCCTCCTTTGTGACTACACTCTGGAAAACTGTAAACCTGTATGAATCTGGAATTCAGAAGACTCTTGCCATGACTTTTACAAAAGGCATTTCATAGCCTGCTATATCTTTGGCTGTGCTTATACTGTGGTAACGAAAGCAAGCTCAGGAACCTGCCTACACTAGATGTGGCTCCAGCTGTCCACTTTCAGAAGTGAGCCGAGGCCTTTCATTCTGAATGTCTCATTCCAGTTGGATATCCTCTGAACAGGTTCCCTGGTCAGAACGAAAATGGACACTGGCTATTTTAAGAGCTGTATAATGTTATCTGGTGTCTTCCTTCTCTACTAAACAATCTGTTAAAAAAAAAAATAGCTGGTAAGTTGAAGGGGTGCTCTAATTTCAAGCAGTATTGCTTCATGACAGAGTTTCTAGAAGTTTGAAACCAGCACACAGTAGTCCACTGATGGCTAACCTATGACACGCCATGACAATTTGGGTGACACACCAGTGTTCACCAACACCCGAGTTACCAAAGAAACTGCTTTTGTTGCTTGTGTGAAGTGCTTTGAATTATTTTGTGCCAGGAGCCAGTTCAGCAACACTGCTGCAGAGGTAAATAACTTACTAACTTCAAAGACTATTTTGGTATACTTTCTCGATAGTCTGCAATGGGCAGTGCTGACATTTTCTCTTCATGATTGTGCTTTTGCAAAGGACAAGTAGTTTGCATTTCTAGGAGCATGCTGATGTTCTTCGTGTTTCACTGTTGCAGTCATTACATTTGGGTAATCCTGCTGGCAGGTTGCCCTCAGCCGGCCTGAATTCCAAAGTCTTGGGTCCTGTGTCAGCTGCTGTCGTCCCTTCCCTGACGTCAGGTTGTCAGGGGTATAAAGGAAGCAGCTGATGCCATTTTCTTCAGTCTTTCTTGCCGCGCGGTGCCAGAAGCAGAAGCAGTTCGCAGGTGCCGGTCGGCCGACTCCTGAGATTTGAAAATAAGAATACTAATCAGCAGCAACCAGATAAAAAACGGCACAGACTGTTTATTTAAAGTAAGCGCTTTCGGCTGCAATAATATACAGCCTTCCTCAGACAAAGTACAAAGCCACAGCATTACACTGTGCTTAAATAATAGTTCAATCCACTTCAGCTGACCTAAACAATTAGCTAATTAACAAATTCATCAAGCTTATACAGAATTAGTATAACCCCTACACATTTTAATATATAAATATATAACTATATAAAAACATAAGTATAGATATCAAGGAAAATACAATAAAATAGAATAAAATGGTTTAAATTTAATATATAATAATAAAAACCACTCAACATGTATATAAATGTGTGTGTGTGTGTGTGTGTGTGTATGTATATATATATATATATATATATATATATATATATAAAAACCACCAACCATGTTATTTAATAACCTTACCAAGGAGGCATCATTACCTACTAGTTTATCTACGTAAGGCTTTTAATTTTAAAATACACTTAATAGAGGCAACATCATTTAGCCCTGGTGGTAGCTGTGCAGATGTTCTAACTTGCCAGAACAGCTCCTGCTCTTCTAAATGGAGCTGCCAGGGCCCACCTCTAATGTCAGTATTAACCTGATGAATAACAGAAAATAAGAAACTGTGTTCTGGATATTCAAAAATGTGCCTAGCTAATGCGTTTGTCAAATCGTTCCTTCCTATGGCATATAAATGTTCATAAATGCACTTTCTCAGTTTCCTCTCTGTTTTGCCAATGTAAAAGGAAGGACATTTTTCACAGACAGCAACATAAACCACCCCCACTTGACTCTTAGTTTCCTTGAATGGGAATATTTAATTTATTAATATTGATTTTACTACAAGCTGCAACATATTTACATTGGGTGCACATTCCACATTTTCGCATACCAAATATTTTTTGTTTACTAGTATTCCTACTTTTTTTCCACAATTGCTTTTAGGTTGGAACCCCTTCTGTATGCAAAAATTGGATGCGTGTCCAATATTTTAGCTAATGCTCTGTCTTCCAAAATAATATTCCAGTTTTTAGTCAATATATCCCTAATAACCTGGAAATCAATACTATACGTGAACAAAAAAGTAATACTGTTTGATGCCAAACCATTGTTATTATTATTTGTGCCCAACTTTGTCAACCTATCCAATAATGCACCACCCAACAATGGCTTAAAATGACCGTTTTGTCTTTTAGTCTGCACTTCTTCTTGTAACTGTTTTATTAAATTGTGTGGGTAGCCTCTACACAGGAACATTTTACCTATATTATCACATTCTCTAAGAAAGTCAGCCTCCTCTGATATCATCCTGGCAGCCCTAACAAGCTGTCCTTTAACCACACTTCTTTTTTGATGGAAAGGATGACAACTTGAAAAGTGAAGGTAACTATTCGAGTGGGTCGGTTTACTATGGATAAAAGATTTAAACTTGTTATTAACCCTATCCTTAGATATAGTTACATCTAGAAAATGCATTTCTTCCATACTCATAGAGTATGTAAACTCCAAGAAGTCAGTCATAATTGAAATGCTGTCCATGAAGTCAGAAATTAAATCCGGTGAGCCATTCCAAATAAAACACATATCATTTTGGTATCTTGTATACCAAGTGACATGTTGTTGATATAATTCATTATTAAACAAAAATTGATGTTCCCAGAATGCCATTACACTATTAGCAAAGCTGCACCCGCATGGTGAACCCATGGCAATTCCAGTGTTTTGTAAGTAAAATTGATTCTTAAACACTATAAAGTTGTTGGATAAAACTATTTCTAAGAGGGTCTCCACAACATACATCTGCACAGAAGAAGCAAATTTAGTAAGCATAAAATTCCTGGTCCAATCTATACCCAGTTGGTGTGGAATTACAGTGTATAGATCTTTTACATCTACTACAAGAAACACATACTCTGAATTATATCCAATTTTACTAAGATTTTCCAAATAGTCCCAGGAATCTTTACATATCTGGGGTTCGCCTTGTAGCATTGGTTTAAGTATCCCATCTACAAACTTTGCACAAGCATAAGTAATAGATCCTCTCCCGTCAACAATTGGCCGAAATGGGGGATTTACTAGGTTTTTATGAATTTTTGGTGTGCCAAATATTGTGGGAATTTTTGGAGCTGGCATGGATAGAAAGTGAAAGGTGTTACAATCAATACTTCCTTCCAAAAATAAATCATCCAAGATGCCCCTAATTTTCCTATAGGCTCCATTTATCTCAGTCAGACTGGAAATTGAATATATGTCAGACTGCAGATGATTTAACATCTTTTTATCATACAAGTATTCATCCATGAACACCAGCCCCCCTCCCTTATCTGGTTTCATGACTCTAACCTTACAGTCATATAACAAAGCAATAAATTCCAGTTCATTTCTAGAGATGTTACTTGTTTTTTTGTTACTTGCAGCAAAAAAATTGAGCTTAGTTCTTAAATCTATTTCACAAACTTTTTCGAATATATTTAAAATGCAATTCAATGGCGGATTAAAAACACTTGATACTCTGAGTGTTACAAAGGGCAGGGGTATTACCTAAAGAAACTGCTAAGTTCAGTTTCCTAACAAATAATTTTAGGTCAATGATGGTTTTAACCAAATCACCCCTTCTATCAGGGACAAAAGACAGCCCTTTCGAAAAAAAATTCAACAATTGGTTGGTCAACAGTCAAAACCGTGTAATTGTAAATTTTAAAATCACAGTTTTGGCTTGTGAGAACTGTAGGTCCCATCATTTGAGGAATCATCATCTCCTTCGTTGATTCCGTCTCTTCCTCCTCTGTGGTTGACCCCCGTAGTTGGACCTGGTATTGTTGTTCCCATGTCTGTTGTTGTCCCTGAGAAAATCCTGATCATTGTCACTTTGTTCATGTGTATAATGTGTGTATAGTTCTGGCAAGTTAGAACGTCTGCACAGCTACCACCAGGGCTAAATGATGTTGCCTCTATTAAGTGTATTTTAAAATTAGAAGCCTTGCGTAGATAAACTAGTAGGTAATGATGCCTCCTTGGTAAAGTTATTAAATAACATGGTTGGTGGTTTATATATATATATATATATATATATATATATATATATATATATATATACATATATATTTTATATATATATATATATATACATATTTATATACACGTTGAGTGGTTTTTATTGTATATTAAATTTAAACCATTTTATTCTATTTTATTGTATTTTACTTGATATCTATACTTATGTTTTTATATAGTTATATATTTATATATTAAAATGTGTAGGGGTTATACTAATTCTGTATAAGCTTGATGAATTTGTTAATTTGTTAATTAGCTAATTGTTTAGGCCAGCTGAAGTGGATTGAATTATTATTTAAGCACAGTGTAGTGCTGTGGCTTTGTACTTTGTCTGAGGAAGGCTGTATATTATTGCAGCTGAAAGCGCTTACTTTAAATAAACAGTCCGTGCCGTTTTTTATCTGGTTGCTGCTGCTTGGTATTCTTATTTTCAATTCAGTTCAGTTGGTTTTTTTGTCTGTTGGTTACGACTCTTGAGATTTTCATGTTCGAGTTTCAGATCCGAAGTCTTCAATAAAGCTAAGTACCCCATTGGGGAAACTTTTTTCTTGCTCCAGACCGATGTCAGAAAAAGTTAATAATTGTAACTGTATTCCTTGCCTAGGCCCTGATCACAACGTTTTCTGGTTGTTGGTTTTGTGCTAGATTTAACCAGCGCACTATATTTTGGACGCCGGTTTAATTATCCAGAAATGTCGTTGGATAGCCATCCAACTACCGGAGTTCACAAGAAACACAAAGAAAAGGAAAGAGACAACCGAGGCCCAAAACCGACTAAGCCTACTAAGCCAGTTGCAGTTTCACCAGTCCTCAGTGAGGGGCTTTCGCAGCCCCTGACGACCGCTACTTTAGAGATGCAGGCCGCTACAGACTCCCACGTGGAGTCGGCCATGCCGCTGGAAACTCAAGGTATTGGAGCCTCGGACATTATCCCTTCAGATGGGTCCGGAGACGCTGAGCAGGCACCGGCTTCTGAGGGTGTATTCAGACCTAAACATTTTTACATCAAACCGACTTCAGCTTCAAAGGCAAAGACTAAAGCACCTCCCAAAACAAAGAAACAAACTCAGTAGCCACGTGGTCAGGCCTCTATGCCCAAAAAACAGATGCTCAAAATAGCCGAAGACTTGATTACCTTGATCAGGGGTTCCCATCCCCCTCCTGATAAGAGGCCTAGGCAAGAGACTGACTATGAATCTTCAGATCAAGTTTCCATTTCTTCTGATCAGGAATATTCTCTTCCCCCCTATGAGGATTCTGATGCAGAAAAATCTATACCTTCAGATTCTCCTCCAGAGGACTATTCTTTTGGGGAAACCTTGCATACCATTAGGGAGCATTTCCACTGGGAGAGCCAAGATTTTTCTGAATCTAAAAAGAGGCTCAGAGATTTCCTTTTACTACCTCAACACAATCCACTGGCCATCCCACCTGCGTTAGACATTGTAGATGTGTTTTCTGAGTCTAGTCTTACCCGTGACTCCTTACCTCAAGCTCCTGAGATATTACAGGGTTCCTGACTCTCATAAATTCCTTTTTAAAAACCCTGCTGCAGACCCAGAAACTATTTTTCTGGGTCCCAAAGGAGTTAAGACTTCCGCTGCAAAAAACCCTACCCCCTCTGACAGAGATTCTAGGGCACTGGATAGATGGGGGAAAAAAGGTTTACACATCTGCTACCTTGGCTGTAAGGGCCTTAAACTGTCAGTTTCATATGCTCAAATATAAGCAACATGTCATGGCTTTGCTTAAACAGAAAATGTTGTTAAACTCTGAATGTGCAGAAAACAAGGAAATGCAGGATTTATTGCATGCAGCTGAACAAGTTGGAAAGCATAATTTGCAATGTGGGTTTGATTCTTTATAGTCCTCCTGCAGGGCCGCAGTTACAGGTTCTGTAATTAGGAGGCATGCTTGGTTAAAGGAACAAAATCTGCCTGATCATGTTAAAATTAAATTATTCGATGCACCTTTACAGCATGATACTTTGTTTGGTGTTAAGGCAGAAGAGGTGTTAAAGAAAATGGAGGGCAAAGCTAAATCTATGCAAAACGGTCAAAGATTTTTTACAAGTACAGCCACCTAGGTTTAGTAGACACTGGCCAACAAAGAGTTGGTCCTTTTCTGTGACAGACAGACCTCAAAGGGGCAGATCCATATGCCCTAGAGGCAGATCCCAGGCGCAAGGTTCACACCGCTCAAAGCAGTGGGGGGCTTCTACCTCCAAAGTTGGAGAAGACAAATCACAACCATACAGGAAACAGTCACAATGACTTCCCCTTGCCTGCACCAAGCACTTATCTCCTGGCAGCACCTTTAGGGGAAAATTAGCACTTTTTTCTCAAAATTGGCACATTATAACCCAGGACAAGTGGGTCCTAAGCATCGTGTCACAAGGCTACAAGTTCCATTTCCATACCCTGCCAAAGGCAAACAGCTGGCCAGATCTGCCAAGAAATCAATGGGCAGAGGCACGAAAACAAGTCTCATCCCTCATGGACATTGGGGCCATTCAACAAGTACCAGAACAAGAGCAGGGACAAGGATTTTACTCAAGACTGTGCTTGGTACCCAGAAAGGACAAGGCCTGGAGGCCAATACTGGACCTATCTGTTTTGAACACATTCCTGGATATACCAAAATTCAAGATGTTGACTTTGCAGCAGCTTCTGCCCATGCTAGGCAATAACGCTTGGCTTGTGACTTTAGACCGAAAAAAGGCATACCTGCATGTCCCAGTCAGACAAATATGCAGAAGATACCTCAGATTTAGGGCTGGCTCAATGCATTACCAATTCTCTGCACTGCCCTTTGGCTTATCTACTGCGCCCAGAGTCTTTACAAAGTGCCTGGCACCAGTAATTGCATTCTGCAGACAAAGAGGAATACAAATATATCCTTACTTCGACGACTGTCTAATTCAAGCAGAGAACAAGGGCATTCTTCTCCAGCATCTGGCATTTGTGAAAAGACACCTAGGGTACATGGTCATTGAAAAGAAATCAAAACTAGTACCGTCTCAAGAGATAATATTCCCGGGTGCAATCTTAAAAACAACTGCCCAGATGGCTTATCTCATGCCACTGCCCAGATGGCTTATCTCATGCCAGACAAACAAAGGCAACTGACTACCTATTTCAAAATGTTGGCAACAAAGGCCAGGTTATCTGCAAGAAAAATTCTGCAGGCTTTGGGCTTCATGGCAACCTGCATCCTACTAATTCCATATGCAAGACTGCATACGAGGAAACTTCAATGGTACCTACAAAGTGTTTGGACTCAACATTGCCACAGCCTGGAAACTGATTACTCTCATTCCCTGCCTGCAACAGGAGTTTCAGTGGTGGGCAAAGGCTTGCCACCAAAACAAGGGACAGCCATTCACATTACCCCCAGCTAGGCAGACACTAACAACGGATGCATCAGATTATGCCTGGGGGGCCCACATGGCAGGAAGATTCATTCAGGGCACATGGACCTCAAACTAAATACATCTACATATCAATCAAAAAGAGATGCTAGCAGTTCAAAATGCCCTGACAGCCTTCAAGGACCTACTTCATCCAGGACAACTACTGATGAAGACAGACAACACCATGGTCATGTGGTATATAAACAAGCAGGGGGCACACATTCTTACCCCCTTTGCAGACTAGCCATGACTTTGTGGGAAACAGCATTGACTTAGCAAGTATATCTGCAGGCACAGTTCCTGCCAGGAAGGAAAAATACTCTGGCAGACGAACTAAGCAGAAACCTCATGGATCCCCACGAGTGGCACCTGGACCCGCAAGTCTTCAGCATGATAACAAGAAAATCGGGATGCCCGGACATAGATTTATTTGCCTCCTCTCACAACTACAAACTAAAGAGATTCTGCACAAGGATTTATCACAGACAAGCATGGAAAGTGGACACCTTATCTTTCAGCTGGAAAAAACTATTGGTATATGCATTTCCCCCTCTGCCTCTCCTCCCCAAGGTACTCCTTAAGGTCAGACAGGAGAAGCCAAGGATGATACTGATTGCCCCAGACTGGCCATGCCAGTACTGGTATCCAATACTAAGGAGCTTGTCTCAATGCCCAGCTTGGACCTTACCTCAAATACCTCAGCTACTGTCCCAGCAAAACAATCAGATCCTGCACAGCCAACTCAGAACTTTAAACCTGACAGCATGGCGAATAATGTAGTCATACAAAACACACCTCTCAGTAAAGCTGTGATGGATGTCATTTTGGAAGCCAGAAGGCCTAGTACTAGAAAATCTTATGCTGGAAAATGGAAGAGATTCTGTGCTTGGAACCAGGCACAAGGAACTGATACAGCTGTGCCAGATATTCCTCAGATTTTGCAATACTTAACAGAGATGCTGGACAAAGGCCTATCTTTTTCATCTATTAAAATTCATGCCTCTGCCATTTCTGCTCATTACAATGTAGAGCCACCAATCTTCTCATCCCTTATTAAAGCAGTACCTCAGCGGAGCCAAAAATTTAAGACCTCCAAGGAGATCACCAATGCCTGCTTGGGACCTCAACTAGGTCTTGGAAGAACTCACCCTGCCTCCTTTTGAGCCAGCTGCTACTGCAGATAAGTTTTTATCCTGGAAAACAGCTCTGCTCCTAGCAATAACTTCTGCAAGATGAGTTTCAGAGCTACAGGCACTCATGGCTGTGGAATCTTTTATCATTTTTTATCCAGACAGGGTCTGTCTGAGGACAAACTCAACATTTATGCCTAAGGTGGTGTCCAGTGTGGCTCTCAACCAAACTATTCAACCTTTTATCCAAATCCACAGAACAAGGGGGAGAGAATTCTGCATTCTTTGGACATAGCTTAGATTTTACTTGGACAGAACCAAAATTTTCAAAAAGACAGAGCAATTACTAGTGACATATGCTGCAGGATCACAAGGAAAGGCTATCTCTTTTAAAGTGGATAGGCCACTGCATTCGTTTCTGCTATGTACACCATGGCAAGCCAGTACCCAAGGACATTAGACCACACACTCAACCAGAGCTGCAGCCACTTCAGCAGCTTTTCTCAGGGGAGTACCTACCAAGGACATTTTAGAGGCTGCTACTTGGAGTTCAGTGCACACCTTTACAAAGCACTATCATATGCCATTGTACTCTAAATCCAGGGCAGGCTTTGCCACTGCAGTCCTGCAGGGCCTCATAGCCGCTCCTAATGCTGTTTAGCTCCAGCCTCCCAACCTTAGCTTTGGGACTCTCCCCAAATGTAATGACTGTAACAGTGAAACACTAAGAACATAGTACAGTTGTGTACACTTACCATAAATGTAGATGTTCGAGTGTATTCACTGTTGCACTCCCTTTTCTTCTGATGGAACCCATCTTTCCTTCTCTGATTTATACAACCTATGTGGTGTATTTGCTTGTAGATGAAGGTAAATTTTATATTGGTGCATGTAATTATACATATATAAATTTCGGCTACACTGTTTGGGGGCACCTGACATCTGGGGCAAGAAAAACTAAAGAAAATGGCGTTGGCTGCTTCTTTTATACCCCTTGCGACCTGACGTCAGGGAAGGGGTGACAGCAGCCGATGCAGGACCCAAGACTTTGGATTTCAGGCCGGCTGAGGGCAACCTGCCAGCAGGATTATCCAAATGTAATGACTGCAACAGTGAATACACTCAAACATATACATTTATGGTAAGTGTACACAGCTGTACGTTTTACATTCCTGTCAACTGTTCCTCTTAATCCCTCCTGAAACCGGCAACGTTTTACACTTAATGACAGATTTATAGATTAATTTTACTTCAGAAAATGTATATTAATTCACGTATTTCAGATAAATAGTATTAGTAGTATAAAACTGTCCATGTCTTTTATTTCTAGATTTGTCCCTGATAATGTTGAGATTTATCCCTGATGTATTGAGAGCCATGCTGTTTTATTTTTATTTATTTAATTTATTTTGTTTTAATTTTTTTTGTTTTGGGGGTTGACACACAAGTGTAATCAAGTTAGGTATTTTCCGAGTTTTTTGACACATCGAACCCAAAAGGTTCACCTTCGCTGCAGTAGTCACCATCCTGTTAACTTTATATAACCATCTATAGAAAGCCAGTGTTCTGTTTGTGCAATAAGAGAGCCATAACCAGTGACAGAAGAGTTGTAGATTCTGATCGTGTAAAGTGTCCTAAAATCATTAGGTCTACCCCAAGAAGTGGCTGCTGTTGGTGACCTTGTGGTCCTTATTGTGCACTTCTAACCCCTTTGTGGAACAGAATGTGGTTCTAGTGCCTGTTCCTTTGAGGATGGCCAGTGAGTACTTTCCTTTTTCTGATAGGAGGCTTCTCTCACATTCTGAAACTTAGCAGTTTCAACAAGCAAGACTTTGGATTTCTTGTTCTGGGTAGCGGCTGTCCTGAAGGTTTTCTCCTGATTACATACAGGACTCTGGATGGTGTTGCCGGACATGAAGAAATCCTTTTTAACATCTCACTGCATAAAATCCACACACAAGTTTCCTTCAGTTTGCTGTGGATAATCTTTACTTTTACTAGTCAATGTTGCCTTTTGATCCCTCTTCTAATTTCAGCATATTTGTTAGGATAGCAACTCAGTAGCCAAGGTCTTTCGTAGAAGAAACTTGGATCCATTTGTTTTCTTGCCCTCATGACATGTGTCTGGGGATTTCTTGGCAATTTCCTTGGCTTGCAGCCTCCATGGTTGCAAATCTTTGTGGAGTCACCATGAGTTGGAAGAAGTCCTCTCTGGTGTCATGTAAGAGAATTGCCTTTATGATAGCAGAGCAAAATGCTTTTCAAGGTCTCTTTTGTTTGTCTAAAGTTGACACTTCCAAAGTATAGACACATTGAAGTGCCTAAGCTTATACACGTGAGCATATTTGATGTTGTGGTAGCCAGGATTTTCATGGCCCCTGCTCGCTTCCTGAAGGAAGTGAATATGCTAGCAAACTCCCTTACTCACAGCTGTGGATCTTTGCAAAAGGGATAATTTTCTGATCAGGGTCTTCCAGGAGTGGGGCACCTAGAGATCAACTTGTTTGCCCATCAGAAAAAATGCAGCCCTCCTCTTTCCCATTCTGCTCTGTTCAGCAGGCAAGGGTAAGTGTGGGAAACTATTTTCCAAAGATTCCTCCATACTATTCATCTTTATTGCATATTTTATTGCAAACTGTATTTGTTAACCGAACAGCATGTCATGTAAAATAAGGGCCTCCTTAGAGCACAAAATACTAGTTGTCTTTGGGAAGCAAGAGTTGGTATTCTGAATAAGAATTGGAGGGAGTAAATAATGGCCATCATCTCTCTATGGTTGATGTGCATGGTCTTTTGGTACCCCCTCCTTTTCGGGGCAAGTGCTTAACTGCTTAACATTCTGCTCATTTTGAAAGTTTTGAAAAACCAATTTTTGAGAC